>NC_064865.1:62369839-62652339 GCF_024139225.1 Suncus etruscus | reverse complement strand
CATATCTAATGCTATAATTTAGGTGAAGGGTTGGCAGTGCTTTTGACACTGACATTTACTTCTCCTAACCTGCACTGAAGTGTCCAAGATTCTGTGTCAATGTCCCCACATCATCTCCAGGACACAGCAGGATTCCCTGTACCCCTTCTTGCAACCTAGCATACTCAGGTCTGTGTCAGTACCCAGAGTTTAATATCAATTGATACCATCTATCCTCATTTTGTTTCTACATGCCACAGCCCACTGTGATAGCCCCAGACTTGTCTTTGTTGACTTCACCCAGCAGTTGACACCTTTTATTTTCATGTAAGTTGCATAATTTCTTATTTTTTTACCTTTGGCATATTATATATTTTTTTCAGGTTATAAGTTCAGTTTTATTTTCTATTTTTATTTAAGCATCATGGTTACAAGGTTGTTCATACTACAGTTCTTTTTTTGACAAAGTTGTTCATGATTGAGTTACAGTCATAGAATGTACAACAACTTTCACCAGTGTGCATTTTCCACCACCAATGTCAACACTTTCCCTCCCTGATAAGGTGCATGCTTTCATCTTTCCTACAACACCCTATGATTTCACTGTGTCTATAAACCACAGCTTCTAAAAATGAGCATCTGCGACTGGTGCTGGGTCCTTCCCATGCCCTGCCTGTCATATCCAGCACTGTAAGGGAGAAATGGTATGTGTGGATCTTTCCAAATAAATGATTTTTGGGGTTGGGGAAGAGGTAGGTATCATGTCTTTTGGCACAGTCATTTTCTGAGGTATTAGGGTTAGGACATAGGTTGCAAATTTGGGGGGTGGGCAAACACTTTTGTCCAGAGCAGCAGACACATTGACATATCTATCAGAAGACCAATAAAAGACAAAAATTGACAAAGCAAAAAAAAAATGACAGCTAACATGATGCTATGAATCAACAATTCGGCTTTTGCTTCTCTACCCAATGAAACGAAGTCTGGCATTCCAAAATGTTGTCTGAACTAGTCCCAGATGCCCACAAAGGAATCATTCTTCAGGCCAGTAATCAGTGGCCATAAATGGGCACGAATGATGGCATACACAATGATGCCGCATATACGTGATTTACTTAATGGTTGATGGTAAAACACTATTCAACCATAGAAAAGAATATCTTGGAGTTTCAAAAACCTGTAGGAACCCTGAGGAAATGCCAAGTAATATTCTTGGCACAGAATGACGAGCACTGTATGACCTGACTTACATGTGAGATTGATTCAAGGCATTCAAACACATCTAATGACCTCTTCCAGAGGCCAGGGCTCTGTAGGCACTTGGTCCCAGCTGTCACACTTGAGTTCTGAGATGAGCAAGTTTTATAGGTGCTAAGAGAGACTTTCAACTATGTCACCAGACCAAGGAACAAAGAAGTCAGTTGTGAGGTGATGGTAAACAATTCCCACTGAATTCAAATGAATCATTTTGAACCCCTTTCCAATAAACCAGTCACCTTACCAAAAAAAAGTCTTAGGGGCCAGAGCGATGGCACAAGTGGTAGGGCATTTGCCTTGTACATGCTAACCTAGGATGGACTGTGGTTCAATCCCCCAGTGTCCCATATGGTCCCCCAAGCGAGGAGGGATTTCTGAGCGCATGGCAAGGAGTAACCCCTGAGCATCACCAGGTGTGGCCCAAAAACCAAATAATAATAATAATAATAGTAATAGTAATAGTAATAATAATAATAATAATAGAAGTCAGTACAGATAAGGAAAATCCACTAACTGGTGCTTTCTATATAGGAAAGAGGATTTGAGGATATCTTGAGGGACAAGGGTGCATTTCTCCAGAGATACCATGTTCTTCCTCTCAGAACCAACTGAAGCTTGGAAAGGGCAGGATCATGCATAGATGAGTCTGCAAACTCCATTTCCATCTTTTTCTCTCACTCTATTTTCCTAACAATGTACTTGGCTGTACAAGCTAATCCAACCACTCATCTTAACCCTTCTCAAGCATGAATTCATGACGTCTGTGCTGACAATTCTGAGGTGTTATTCATGTCTCCACCATGCGAGTACCCAGGGAAGACGCTAGACATGGGGGGCTGTCATTCTCTTAGAGCCACATTTAGATGAGGAACCCCCCACCCCGATGAAAGATCATTCTGAATCCCTTTCCTTTCCTCACTTAGCAGGGGAGGTAACACATGAAAGTGGATATGATTTGTGGCCATCCGGCTTCTTTTTTTTCTTTCGACGTTAATATTTATTAAATTTTCACCACTTATTGAAATATAATCACACCACAGCGAGTTTGTTACACGCCATAACGTCTTGAAGAGGTAGAGCAAATAAATGCATTTACGGAGCTCAGGAATCCTTCGGCTCAGACTCCTCCAGCATTTCATTATCTCGAAAAAATGGAGCTACACATCATTGCGTGAGGATACAGATCAGTTGGACTGTTTCAGAGAATAATCCCGAAGAAATATTACATTACAAATTCAAGCCGAGTCCGAAAGCCTGGCTTGTTCACTATGCATTGATACTATTAGATTACGTCTCTGCATTCGGCGTAATAAGATTCCCCCTTTCGAGGGAAGGAATGAAAAATTAGACACCCCTTTTATTTGTTTAGTATTCAAACAAGTCGGTGATTGATAACCGCTCCCAGGAAAGTGGGAGGAAGAGAAACTTTCCAAGGCGGCCTCAGAGACCAATTCTCAGGCAGCGTCAGAGGAGAAAGATGGGGCTTGCACACTCAAGAGAGCTTGTGGCTCCCACAGAAGGGAGCCGGTCTATGTGTGTTTGTGGATCTTGCTTGTTCAATGTCCACATGGAAGCCAGAACCTGTGACCACAGTGGCCAAGCATGCAGGGTGTCCCAGGGAGGTTTCTGGGAGACAGATTGCAGGAAGGTCTCACAGAGCCAAGCAAGCCTCTGGCCTTCATAGTTTCTTGACCATAGATGAGGTCCTGCTTCTCAGTCTGTTCCAGCAAAGACTGGTTGCAGCTCACCTGGGTCCTGTGGTGTCTGCACGTCTGTCCTTCTCAGAGGGCCTGGCTCAGTTTCCGAGTTGGCTTCAAATGGCAGGAACAAGCCGAGGTCCTCCCCTAGTGGCCCTTCCACTAGCTTCCTCCTTCTCTCCTCCCCTTTTTCTTTCTCCTCCCTTCTTCTCCCCTCTTACCCATCCTCTCTTTCCTTCCCCTTCTCTCCTTTTTTCTTCCCTCCCCTCACCTCTTCTCCTAACCTTCCTTTTCTTCATTTTTTGGCCACACCTGGAAGTACTCAGAACTTAGTCCCCACTCTGTGCTTGGGGATCACTCCTGATGGTATTCAGAGGACCCCGTGTGGAGCCTGGAATTAAACCTGGGCCTGTTGCACAGAAGAAAAACTCCTTAACCCCTGTACCATCATCCACATAGACCCTTAGTGCTTAATCAGTAAAGAACATTGTGACTCTTTTTTTCTTTTCTTTTCTTTTCTTTTCTTTTCTTAGAACATTGTGATTCTTAAGAGTCATCGAGCCATCACGAAAGGGACTTTGCATTCAACCATATGCTGGTTATTGGGCGTTCGTGCTCTGAAGTTCTTCAGAAACTCAGCCCATGTCAACAACAAACAGGAGAAATGAAGAGTCACAGTGGCAGATAGTAAGAGGCTGGCTCGTTAAACTGGGAAAAGTGGGCCAGGCTTTAAGGAAAGATGCTTTCTAATAGAAACGGAGAGAGAAGGGATAGAACTTCAGGCCAGGAGAGGCACAAGCAGTAAGGGACCGTGTTCCCACCTCACGGAACACGGAAGAAACGCATATGGATGTCAGAAGATGATCCAGTTGGAATTCAAGGTCTGGAATTTTGACATGCACTTGAATACATCGCACAATAGTATCAGCCGTTACTTTATGCCATAGTTCTGAAATGTTCCCCTCAGCTTTATGAAGTACATTTACATTGAACTCTTTTATCTCCTTCGTGACTGAATGAGGGAGAGCTGTGAGACGTTTCTTTTCCACTCCACACACTTTAGTCAATGTTCAACACTGAGATTGTTGACCATGGCCCTACTGTGTGCTATTTAATTTTAATTGAATTTTGATAGTTGAGACATCACAGGGTTAAAAACCCAGTTCAACCTTAGAGATAATCTACCTACCGTGCCTTTCGGAATTGACACAAGAGACAACACAGTACCGTATAGCTTTGTCCCGTCCAGTGGTTTAGAAGTTTTTTTTTTTAAGGATAATTCCACTAACCTCTCTGAGATGCAGAGGCTGATCATTTTCAACACTGCTGACTTTGGAAATGTCTTTTCTGGTTCAAGATAAAGTGTCCCAGATATAGTTACTAGGTATTGTATTTGGATATATACAAATATATATTTGCATAAATATGTATTTCAACTATATATTGCATATATATTTATACAATATATTTTCTGTTTATTTATAATTATTGTGTATATTACACTAAATATATGATATTTTAACTATATTTTAATATATTTATGTAATATTTTATTATTTATTTATTTTCTTTATTTATTGTTTTGGATTTTGGGTCACACTTGGTGGTGCTCAGGGGTTACTCCTGGCTTTATGCTCAGAAATCACTCCTGGCAGGCTCAGGGGACCATATGGGATGCCGAGATTCAAACGACCATCCTTCAGCATGTGAGGCAAATGCCCTACCTCCATGCTATCGCTCTGGCCCCATTTATTAAATATTTATATATTTATAAAATATATAACTGGGGCCAGCATGGTGGCGCTAGAGGTAAGGTGCCTGCCTTGCCTGTGGTAGCCTAGGACGGACCTAGGTTCAATCCCCTGGTGTCCCATATGGTCCCCCATGCCAGGCGCGATTTCTGAGCTCATAGCCAGGAGTAACCCCTGATTGTCACCGGGTGTGGCCCATAAAACAATATACTCGGGGCCGGAGAGATAGCATGGAGGTAAGGCGTTTGCCTCTCATGCAGGAGGTCATCGGTTCGAATCCCGGCGTCCCATATATGGTCCTCCCGTGCCTGCCAGGAGCAATTTCTGAGCCTGGAGCCAGGAATAACCCCTGAGCACTGCCGGGTGTGACCCAAAAACCACAAAAAAAAAAAAAAAAAAAAAACAATATACTCTACCAATTTCCAAATATACATTGGATATTTCCTCACATTTCATATGGCATTAGAAGGGCTCTGGAGTAAATCCCTTTGAGCTTCCTCCTGATTCTCTGTTCTTCCTTTTGCTACTTCCCTGATCTCATCAGAGAAAGTTCTTGTGCACTTGGCCTCAACTTGCTTCAGAGCTGGTCATGCCACTGCTGTAGAAGCGTCTTCAAATTTGGATGGTGGAGAGAAGATCCCGTGGGCAGGTCTGCTGCATAGTTCGGTTGTTTCATACAGCCACAAGTCGAAGCTGGGGACACTCCCAAGACTCCAGTGTCTTGATTTGACTTCGGCACTGCCACTACAGTGGCATATTTCATCCTTTAGCTGGAGAAAGTTAATTATAAAAAGAAAACAGTAATCTGGAAGAATAAACTAAGCCTGGGTATGTGTCTTTCTAGAAAAGAGCTTAGAGGAAGAGCCTTCCCTCTCCCCTTAGATCCTATCCAGAACATTATAACAATTATTCTACAGGATGTTCTTCCTCGTTTTAATTTTATGGGATTTTGTAGAAACCAACCTGGAATTCAGGAGGAGTCTGGACACAGACATAAGTTGGGCTCCTGAAAGGCAATGAAGCAGCACAAGGTGAGAGTGACAATCTCTGCCCTGATGGACTCAGTCAGCGCCAGCACTGGTTCCCTCACAGAGACAGTGCAGTCTTCACCTCCCTCCTCTAAACTCACAGCCAAGACATGCCACCTGCTATTGGTTCTATCATTTTCACTCATGCATTTTTGCTTATTTTACTTTGTGTTTTTAATAAGTAAAATTTGAATTGAATCGCTGTGAGTGCAAAGTTGCAAGGTTGTTTGTGATTAAGTTTCAGTCATACAATATCTAACATGTTTCTCACCAACAATGGCCCCAGTTTTCCTCCTGTCCTCTCCGCTGCCTTCTCCTCTGTCTGCCTCTGGGACAGACATTTTTCTTCTGTCTCTTTTTCTTTCTCTCTTCTTCCTTTTTCCCTTTAGATGGTGGTTTGCTCTATTGTTACTAAAAGGTTATTTTATTTTTCACATTATCCCCTTTCAGCACCCAGTTCTTGTCCTGAGGGATCATTCCCAGCTCTCCTTGTCACAATGCTCCCTTCTCTGTCCTCACTACACTCCCCCGCTCTCTGTGACAAGCTTTCTACCAGGAGGATTGGTCCTCCTGGCCCTCATCTCCATTGTCTCTAGATATCATTCCCATTCTATCTTTTATTTTTAAATATCCCACAAATGAGTGCGATCATTCTAAGTCTATCCCTCTCCCTCAGGTTCATTTCCCTCAGCATAATGCTCTCCATATTCGTCCAGGGATAAGCAAATGTCATGACTTCATTTTCCCCCACAATTGTATAATATTCCATGACACCATGGATATGACACAGAGATATGCCACCATTTCTATATCCGCTCATCTGTTCTCAGGCACTTGAGCTGTTTCCTGATTCTGGCCATCCTGAATAGTGCTGCGACAAACACAGGAGTGCGGGGGACGCCCCTGCATTTTTAAGGGACTCTAGTAAAGCAAACCCTACAGGACCTCTTGGCAGCGATACTGATCTGACGCTCCACAGTAGCTCTCCTGGCGTGTGCTCACAGGTAGAGCGTGACTTACAATTGCCCACACTCTGCCTTGAGAGATGACTCACCGGGCCTGGATTGTCGCCTTTCAGTTATTTCCCTCCTCAGCCCCATTTCCCCATCTGGAATATTCCACAATGGAAAAAGCATGTTTCAAACGGCTCTGTGAGAGGTTTATCTCTTTCAAAGAGTTTTTCCTTTCTCGGTAGGTTTAGCACCTGCTGTTGTTTTGTGATTACCTAGGTTGCTGGGATTTTATCGGGGGGTGTGACTGAGAAACTGCTTTGAGGTGGGATGTGTGTAGGTTTGGGGTATCAGTGTTCTGGGGCCCGTGCCATTCGGTAGGACGATTGCTGGAAGCAAGAGCACCACAAGGCTGAGGCCAGTTCATTATGGTTTTCGAATGAACAATCGAAGATGACTTGCAGAAAACATTTGGTATTGTATCACATTAAGTTAGACTTTTACTTGTCATATTAATTACGAATCCACTCCCCCAAAAATAATCTGCAAGAAGAAATCGACAAAAATGCGTTTGCTAGGTCTCATTCAAGTTCACCCCAAACATTATGCCTCTCAATGAAAATAATAGCAGGGATTGTTGCATTTTGATTTCACGAGTTCTTGTGACAGTTTTGACAGATTTTATGGCATGGCTATAATGACAAAGTTGAACAGAGTGAGGAAAAAATTAATTTTGACTCAAGAGAAACTCCGATGTAGAGATAAATCAATAATGGACGCTGATGAGGAATCCATGAACCCAGAGAACACATGTAAAATAAAAGATAATTATATTTCTGGATTCGTTCGCATTTGTATTGAACATCTATCTACCTTTCCTCAGGCCCCGAGGCTCTAGAGTTGAAACAACGAGGCAGCTGCTGCCCTGTGGAAATCCGGCTTCTGAATAAAGTTGTGGAATACGAAATGCAAAGTACCAGAGAAGGAAACTAAAGTCACACATGCACGTTGGGGGGCAGCAACAACTCTGGAATAGAAGAGCTTTGAAGAGAAGAGCCCAAAGGATGGGGCAGACCTGTGTGCTGAGGTGGGGTTTCGGGGTAGAGAGCATCTCAGTCCTTGTGCTCTAGCAATGCAGATGTTCTCCGAGCAGAAACTCCTGGGAGGATCACTAGGGGAGAGGAGAGGAAGGCTAAAGGGGAGATAGGGGCAGAATGAGGAGAGGGTGAGGGGTGTTGAAGGGCTGCAATTCCAGATGGGGCTGTAGATCCCAATTTGGAGAAGTCCTAAGGGTAGGAGAGGGGAGCCTTGAGTGTTTGCAAAGACCCCCCCAGTGATGCTCTTTCCTCCCATGTCTCTGTGAACTTTGGTACCTGGTGATGCAGGCCTCAGAGATTGTTAGGAAATCTTAGTTTCTGGAGGGAGGGGAAAGGGGGCTCACTGGGAAGCTTTGCACATGAATATCTCCAAGGATGTCAATGTGAAGATCCAATGTTAGCACTCAGAGCTCAACAAAGTATTGGAAGAATCGGGCACCTCAGTTACTTGGGCTCTATCTCAGTGATGGTAGGATAGTCAATATGCACAGAGCAATGATGTAATATTGGGGCCACAATAGAAGGCGTTTGCCTTCTATACGACTGAGCCTGGTTCAGTCCCCAACACCCTGTATGGTCCTTCAAGCTCACCAGGGGTGAAGAGGCAAGAGTGAGCCTGAACACAGCCAAATGTGGCCGCCAAACAAAGCTAGTTTGATAGTTCAGATCTATGAAGGGAAAGATAAAAACTGTATGATCGGAGCCCCAGAGAGATGGTACAGTGGGTAAGGTGCTTGCCCTGCACAGAGCCAACCCCAATTCGATCCCAGGTACCACATAGGGTTCTGCAAGGGACTCCAGGAGTGATTCTTAGGCACAGAGCCAGTAGTAGGTGCAAATGCTTCTAATCCAACCCCCAAATGATATAATCACATTAAGAAAAATTCTGACAAGATTTAGCACCTGTCTATGATGAAAAACTTTAAAAATGGGGATAGAGCCAGAGCAATAGGGTAGTTATGTTGCATGCAACCAACCTAGAATTAATCCTCTGGTATCCTATATGTTTCCCTGAGCACCACCGGGAGTAATTTCTGAGCAAAAACCAGGAGTAGTCGCTGAGCACCACCGGGTGTGGCCCAAAAACAAAACAAAAAGTACTTTACAATGGGGATAAAGGGTCTGGAGCAGTAGCACAGTGGTAGGGCATTTACCTTGCATGAGGCCGACCCAGGACAGATTGCGGTCAATCCCCGGCATCCCATATAGTCCCCCAAGCCAGGAGTGATTTCTGAGCACATAACCAGGAGTAACCCCTGAACATCACTGGGTGTGGTCCAAAAAAACAGAACAAAAAAGGGAGGATAAAAGAAATTACTTCAATCTAGTACAGTGCGTAGATGACAAGTGTACAGTTTACAACACACTCAGGGGTGAGAATGAAAAAACATCTCCCCAAACTAGCTCATGGCCAGGGTGTTGACTCTCACCACCATTATTCACCAGAGCATTTGAAATCGTAGCCATGGGGATTATGCAGAAAACTCTATTGAATGGACTCTTGTTGCGAAAGAAGTCAGACTCTCATATCATATCATAGGTGCTATGATATTATGCACAGAAAATTCAAGACTTCATCTGAAAGCTACTGGGAACAATAAGCTATAAAGTCAATATATGGCAAGCTATTTCATTTCGATATACAAACGATTATTCTGAAGAAAAACTGTTGTATTTGAGAGGCATCCAGTGCTCAGGGCTTACTCCTAGCTCTGTGCTCAAGGATCACTCCATTCTGGCAGTGCTCCGGGGTTACAGGTGGAGCTGGGACTTAAACCCAAGTGGACTCTGTGCCGAACTAACTGCTAGTTTCTCTGGCTTAAGAAGAAACTCTTTATTTTTTTTTTCCACACCCAGCAATACTAGACTTGCTCCTGGCTCTGTTCTCGGAAATCACTGCTGTGATGTTTAGGGAAATCTATAGGACACTGGTTTAAAGCCAGTTCTGGCTGACTGCATGGCAAACAACAACTTCTACACTATCTCAGTCCTCCCCCAAATTTGAAAATCCCATTTACAATTGTGTACAAATGGCAACTGTGTAAAATTTCACAGTCTAGCAATTAACTCAATAAGGAATAAGTAAAAGAGGGGAATTAAACCTTACAAAGTATGTTACTAAGAAGAGAAACAGAAGACACAGAAATAAAGAAAAAGTCCCATTTTCACAGATTGGAAGAATTCATATTAAATTGGTCAGTCTACAGAAAACATTATACAGATAAACACATTTCCTATCAAACTCCTTGTAGAATTCTTCAAGGTCATAGCTGGCCATTTCCATGACCTTTGTTGGTCTCTGGGGGTGGGTAATGACCTCTTATCACTGTCTTGATCTGCCTCAACCTGCTGACAAGGCTGATGAGCTAGCTCTTTCTTCTATGCCTGTCGGGCCCAGGTATCCTTTTTGGAGATGTGTCTGTTTGTCTCCTCTCTCCATTTTCGAGGGGGTGACGGGCTTTGCTGTTGAGTCTATTGAGAGTTTTAGATGCTCAGGACACAGACTTCCATTGGAGAAGATTCTCTTGCATTGATTGATGAAGTTCTTCAGAGGCCCTAATATTTCCAGAATCTAATACCCGCTGTCTTTTTATGGGAAACACATGAGAGAAACAAACAAGTGTTTTTACATTATTTTCCAACCCTGGACCCCTTCCTGCCTTGGTTCCTTCCAGTGTGTCCCTTGTTCTACCAGTCCATCCACCAGTCTCTTGCCATACTCCTCCATTTTTGTGACATTCACAAGTGACTCCCTTTGGTCCATCATCGGGGTTCACAAGGGGCTTTATGCCCAGTCCCATGTGAAACACAGTGGTCACGATTCTTATATGAAGTCCCTGAGCCTTGTGCCCACATGCCAAGAAGAAATATGGCTAGTAAGGGCACCTGTTGCCAACCAATTACAGTAGCACTGACCTTACAGAAACGAGCACTGATGTCTGTGAAGAGGAACACACACATTCTGAGTGATCATGGGGAACAGGAAGGCCATCGACGTGCCTGAAAACCTTCATTGTGTTGCTTGGGAGACAGCATCAACAGGAGAGTCATCTTGGTCTGAGTGCCTATCACTGCTGCTTCCTTCCTGAATGGCCACATCCCTGCCAGGTGACTGTCTCCAGAAGACATCAGAAGAGATCTCAGTGCTACTGAGCATGTCTCTATGCCACTTCATTTTTCCTGCCATGACTGGGACTCCCTTTGCCAGGTGAGCTTGGAGGGACATATCCCAGGCCTGACTTCTTGAGGTATCCAGCAGCAGAGGGACTGATGGACTTCTGCAGCCCAGAGATGAATGTGGCTCCAGAAACCTGATGCTTCCTGGAGTCAGAAATCAGGGGTTTGGGTCCAGAATGAGAACACAATGGGGAGGACATTTGCCTTATATGTGTCTCCCCAGGCTCAATCTCAGGCATCCCTTAAGTTTCCCCAAGCCTGCCAGGAGTGTTTCCTGAGCACAGAGCCAGGAGTAACCCCCGAGCACAGCTAGTTGTGGCCCCAAACAACAATAACAAAATAGAAGTCAAGGTTCTTTGTAATCCTGGTGCTTAAATAAGTAGACCACAATAGAGTTTCTAATTGTTATCATATTATAATATTACATTATAATATTCTTATTATATTATTATATAAAAACGACCAGCATTTTTAGACTTCCTCTTCTCCATTCAGACTCAAACCCGTGTGGGTTGGATAACTTCCTGGGAAGATTCTTTTAGGTTGGGACAATCTAGGTGCACCATGAAGACCTGCTTGTAGCTCAGTTGCTCCCTCCCAGGGTCCTCACTCAGACGTCACAGTGTCCGGCACAGAGGTCTGGGTTGGGCTTGTGAGGCACCAGCCTCTCAGCCATAACCAAGAGACTCTCATCTCTCTGTTCCAGGGCACAGACCCCAGTAAAGATGGGGGGAACCAGACAAAAGATGCAGAATTGAGGCAGTGTCCACTGAGTCCTGTTCGCCTGGAACTCCTTTTCCTTCTGGCACAGGGAAACCCTCAGCCCCGAAATCATGAGAAACCCCAGAAATCTCTAATTTGAACACACAAAAGGGGGGCAGAGCCTCCTTTGCATGTTTGTTAATTAATTAATTAATTTATTTATTAGGTTTTGGGCCACACCCAGCTGTGCTCAGGGGTTCCTCCTGACTCTTCACTCAGAAATCGCTCCTGACAGGCTCAGGGGATTCTATGGGATACCGGGGATTGAACCTGGGTTTATATCAGGGGGGCCACATACAAATGCCCTACTGCTGTGCAATCACTCCTGCATGTTTAATCTGTTGTTTATTTATTCATCCACATCCTGCTCCAAGGCCACCTTCATCTCCTCCAGAGTTTCATTCTCCAACTGAGCAGTCCAATCAATACATGAGCATGACTGACCCCTTCCTTGGCTTAGCTTGCCAGGGTGCAGGTGCATGGAGTTCTGATTCCCACTTGGCCAAGAGAAGCGCCCTAGGACAGGAGCAGCGTGCATGCAGATGTTTCTAATGACACACGCAACCGTCCCCTCCTTTTCAAGCAGTCCTGGACCCTCTCTTGGGGTGCGGAGCGAGTGACGGATGGTCCCCACCAGACCTGTCTTTTGTCGGTACCCGGGCATGTGTGTTTAACGCCGCACCTTGATTTCGCAATTTGTTCCTGACTTGTTAGAATTTGGACCGACTCCAAACGGTATCCTCTGATTGGTCGTTAATTGCTTTTAATTACAAGAACTGCAATAAGACATCCAAAGCTTAGCAGGTTGGCTTTCCTGACTACCTATACACGTCTGTGTGTGTGTGTCTGCATATATATTTATATAAGCACATAGATGCAGGCCACGGGCATTGGGACATAATTGTTTGTCAACACAGTGCAGCCAGAGTGCAACTGTTTTTTTTTCAGTCTCCACAGTCCTGCTCCTTCATTGGGGTACACTTTCCTGAACCCCTCTGTAGGTCAGGAAGGTCAGGAAGGGCAGAGCTGTTGAGGTCTAAAGTCTTGTCTGGTCCTGGAGGGCCCAGGGAAGGGAAGGACAGTCCTGCTCCAACTAGGCCCAGCTCTGTCCCTCTTTTCTTCACCATTTCCCTGCTCTTCTTGCTCTTCTCGAATGAACAGCAGATTCCGAATATGCTGTCTGTTTTGGCCTCCCTCAAAAAAGTATGTCTTGGGGACCAAAAAAGGGCACCATTTGGAGATGCTCAGATGGACCTGGTCCACTCCAAGTACCTCTGAGCATCCCCAGATGGTGCCCTTTGTTGGGAAAGAGATCTAGTGTCGAGGGACAGACATGCTTCTATAACCTGCTAAGTTCCTGGCACTGTACCAACAAGGAAGAGTGAAGCCAAGGTCATGGGCTGCATTGCCAGCACTGGGGGAATTTCAGTCAGGTTTGTTCCAGGCAGTCAAGGTTCAACGCTCACCTGGGGCAGGAAGAAGCTCAGGGAATCCAGGAACCAGCCTCCTTCCCACGGGCAGGTCTTCCACCAGGGAGAAGGCCAATATTTTCTTCTGGGCACCAAGATCCTGCAAGTCAGGTTTAATTATGGAGTCAGCTGAGTCTGGAGATTGAA
This sequence comes from Suncus etruscus, assembly GCF_024139225.1. NCBI lineage: Eukaryota > Metazoa > Chordata > Mammalia > Eulipotyphla > Soricidae > Suncus > Suncus etruscus. The sequence goes on along the minus strand of NC_064865.1, from coordinate 62,639,025 downwards.
AGTGGAGAATTAACATTCCTGTGTCATTAGTGTCTTCATCTTGCCCTTTATCAAGGTAGCATTTGTTCACAAGAGTGTAAATACTTATATTTTGTGGGGCACCATAGTTTTTATAGCGCATTCACCCCCAAAGTGCCCATTTCTCTTCACCACCATCCCAGAAGCCTCTCTAATTCCTCCTTCTAGACTGTGGACCTCAGTTCTAGGGCCCGAGTTTGTTTTTCAGTGGACACTAGCCTTGCCCTTGCCTCGTTTCTCTCTATCCCACACAGGAAAATCATTTTATATCTGTCTCCCTCCGCATGACTCAGGTCACTGCACATGATGCCCTCTAGTTCGATCTATGTAGGATGGATGTAGACAAGCATAGACTTCATTTTTATATATGTAATTACCTTATTTAAGCATCATGGTTACAAAGTCATTCCTGATTGAGGCTCAGTTCTACAACATCCAACAGCCTTCACTGGGGCACATTTCTCACCACCAATGCCCCTGGTTTCCCTCCCAGCACCCCTCATGTGCCTCTATATGTACATAGTAATGTGCAGACAGTTACTTATCTCTTCTCTCTCTCCCTTTTTCCCTTTCTTGGCACTGAGATTTGCACTGTTGTTAATGCAGGGGTACCATGAACAAGACTTTATTTTCTCTTCTACCAACTAGGCTTCCTTCCACTGTGCCCACAGATCCTACTTCCTACCTTCTTCTCTCTGTGGGACACTCAGTTGTTCCCAGATCTCAGTGAGGTAAGCACAGAGAGTGGACAGAGATGTATGTTTACCTTGTTATAGTACTGTTGTCATCTTGGATGGATCCTGGGCAGGGGTTTCTGAACCATGCAGTCATTCTCATTTTAATATTTTGAGGAATTTTCACCGTGTTTTCCATTGAACCTAGACCAATGTGCATTCTCACCCACAGAGACAGACTGGACATCCCTTTGTCCCCCATGTTCCCACCAGGGTTGGGTGGTCATGGTCTCTTGCATGTGACTCCTAGCTAGTGTGTCGTGATGTTTCAGAGCGAGTCTCTTTTGATAAGCATCTCTCAGATGAATGTTGATGATGAGCATTCTTTTTTGATGCCTGTTGGCTGATTCACTGTTTTCTGTGGAGAAGCTCAGCGCTTTTATCCATTTTTAATGGGGCTATTTTATTTTGATTGTTTAGTTTTCCATTGTCTTATAGATGTTGGCTGTTAATCCTTGGGCAGATGTATGGCGTGCAAATATCCACACCCACTCACTCAAGAAGCTGTCTTTTTGTTTTAGTGATATTTCCACCAAAATGCAGGGCTTTTCAATCAGAGGAAAAGCCAATGATTATTTTGCTTTTGTTTTCCTTCTAAGGGGAGTCAAATCACCAAAGATATCACTGAGATCAACGGAATGGAGTGTTCTGCTTATTGTTCTCCTTCAATGCATTTTATAGACCCAGATTGGAATCTAAATAGTTATTTTACCTTGAGTTAACTTCTATCCAAAACATAGGTGGAGAACTCCTAATACTTGCCTTTGTAGCATGAGTTAGTGGCCCAATTTTATTAATTGGCTAATTTTGATGACTTTTTCCAACACTATTGGTTAAAGAGATTTTCCTTTTGCTTTTTTATGTTCTTGGCTTCTTTGTATTAAACTGTGTGTAAAAATTTACTTCTGAGCTTTCAGTTCTATTTATGTGAGCACCTGCTTTTATTTAAGTACCACGCTGTTTTTCTGTTTTCATTTCTATAGCTTCATTGTATAGTTTGGTGCCTATTATATTTTCCCTCAGGATTGTTTTGACTATTTAATTAAAAAATAGTAGAGAGCATATTTTAGTAGTATTTGCATATACTTTAAGAAAGCCACTGGAATTTTGATAGCAATACATTACATATTTGTAATGATCTGGGTGAGATGATAATTTTTAAAAAATGTCTATGGTTTATTGCTATATTAATTTCTTCCCTCACTAGGGAATTTCTTATCCTTTCCCTTATACTTTCAAGGAACCCTATTCTCAAGAATATTAAATAAAAATGTAAAAACTGTTACTCTGCCAATCCACGAATATGGAGTATTGTCCCATTTAACTGTTTCTTTTATTTTTTTTCTTTTAATTTTGACTTATAATTTCACATGCAAAAGTTTTCATCTTATTTAAGTTTATTCCTGGGTACTTTATATATATTTTTTCAAAAATGAAAATGGTATTTTAAAATAAAATTTATTTCTTGTGACTGGAGATATAATGTAGGAGTTAAAGCACATGCCTTGGATGCACCTGACTTGGTTGGATCTCTGGCACTCCAGGGCCCCCAAGCATCATTGGCAGCCCCTTGTAGGCATCCTTCATGCACCACCTGTGTGGTCCAGGTGAGCCAGAACTGAAGGGCCAGGGCACTCAACCACAACTTGGTTGACAGAGTCCCTTACATTCAACCACAACTTGGTTGTACTCTGGGCTTTCTGGGACCACATCAGAAACTCACCCTAGATCCTCTCTTTGCAAGATCACTATTGCATAGAGAAATTCAATCATTATATGTATGTGGATTTTCATAAAGTGGTAGCACTTTACTGTATCAGTTCTTTTTTCAATTAATTTTTTAAAGTAATATTATTTTGTGGTAAGCTTCATATTGTGGGCCAGTTTTTCCAGTCCTCATCTCTGTTGTCTCTGGGTATTATTACAATAATGTCTTTTATTTTTCTTAAATCCCACAAATGAGTAAGACTATTCTGTGCTTATCTCTCTCCCTCTGACTTATTTCACTCAGCATAATAATTTCCATGTCCATCCATGTATAGCAGGGGTCTCAAACTCAATTTACCTGGGGGCCGCAGGAGGCAAAGTCGGGGTGATCCTTGAGTGCAAAGTCAGTAGTAAGCCTTGAACATTGGGGTGTGTGACCCAAACAACTAAAACAAAACAAAACAAAAAAAGATTCCTCTAGGGCAGGGCCACAAAATGTTGTACAGAGGGCTGCAAATGGCCCAAGGGCCGCGAGTTTGAGACCCCTGTATGCCCCTATACATTGTATAGGAAAATTTCATGACTTCATTTTTCAGTGTGTTTAGCATCTCTGGGTGGTTTTCTGTGCATATTATATTGTCTGAAAATAGTGCTAGTTTAACTTCTTTTACACTTTAAATCCATCCTATTCTCTAGACACTTGATATACCCTGACATTGCTCTCTCCTTCACCACAATCCCTGTGACCTGTGAGGCAAACTCTAGTGTCAGAATATTCATGTAGAGGTATTTCTGACCTATCTGAGAGATGCTGTCAAAGGGCACAAAATACAAGTTATGGTGTACCTAGATTCAGGGGTACTAATCTTAAAAGGTTTTAATTATAATGGATTCTATTTAGAATTGTATATGTATATTGTATATGAAATATATTTCATATATATATTCACATATACAGACACTTCTCACTTAACGATCTAGTTCCATTTCAATGACTTGGTCGTTAAGCAAATTGGTTGTTAAGTGAGGAACTGCATGGACTGGATACAGTAGCACAGTATATGCATAGTATTTGACAATACAGTATTCTGAATAAGTAAAATAATGAGAAAGATCAAAGTGAAAACTTCCACTTGTTTTCATTTGCATAGGTTGTGTCATTTACACGCAGTCCTGCAATGGATTACAGAACATAAAGTTAGTCAAGTAGGTCCATTCAAGCACCAAAAACCACAGTACTGTACTGTAGAGTGGACAAGATGGAAAAGGACATTTAAAATAAAATAAAATAATGGTGAAGAGATGGTCATAAGGGTGAGCGGTCGCTAAACAGGTAGGTCATTAAGCGAGGAGTATCCGTATATATTTTTCATATATTTTATATGAAATAAATATTTCAGATCATATGTAATCTGAATGGCTACCCTAAAAATGGAAAAGAGACATGTGTGAGTGTGTGTGAGTGTAACAGTGAACACGTGCCTGTGGTCTGTACAAATGTCTATGTGTGTTTGTGTCTGAATGTGTATAAGTGTATTGTGTAGTTATGTGGGTGGATGTGTCTATATGCTTATAGATGTTTCTGAGTGTGTGAGTGTGGGCATATGTATGAGCGTAAATGGGTGTGGACTATCTGAGTGTTGTTATTGTTGATTAAAATATAAAGTATAAAGGTTGTTGGGGTAGGTGTTACCTTACAGTGATCTTGAGAACACCTGAGCTCTGTGTGACATGTATCCATCCATGTGCAAGCACGTATTGCTATGTGCATGCTTCCCATGGCACACATGTGTTGTGTGTGGTTGTGTGTGCATTTGTTATAACATGTGCCTGTTTTCTATCTTTGAAGAATGAGACGTATCACCAAACAGCAGCACTTGCTTCTGATTATCCCAGTCCTGAACATGGGGCGACCCCATCTGGAGATAGCGCCCAGAACCTCCGAGGAACAATTACCTGGAGTCGGTGAGGGGGTGGAGGGCCACTGGGCTGTGACAGTCCCCAGAGACACTGTCATCCCAGGGAAAGAAGATCAATGCGAGCCCCTCCCCGTGCTGTGGGGCACACAGGGCAAGTGTTCATTTTCCCCTTGAGCGAACCCATACACTTCACCGGAAGCCACTAGGAGAAGCCAAGAATCCAAGGACAGATGAAACAATGCAGAGAGGATCAGAGATCTCCTCTGCTCCAAGCTGGTGGGGAAGATTCAAGCACCTTCTGGCATGGACGGTCATTAGACAAAAGATGCATTTGTTGCCATCTTCATTCAGGTGAAAAATCCCAATTTCGAGAGCATGTGCCTGCCACCATGCTTGCCCTAAACCTGCAGAGTGACAGCTCGTCCTAGATCACAGAGCCAACTGCATGGAGCTCCTGGGGATTATGGAACAGCGGAGAAGCCCGACTTTGACCCCCCTAAAATATACACAAAAGCATACATTTGCTAACTCCAAGATCATGCAACCAGCTCGATGAATCCCTGGCCCTTCTCTGAGCTCCTGCGAGAAGTGCTCCCCCTAAGAATCATCTCGCCTGATGGCAAGGGATGAGGCCCTTCCACGGAGAGTGGCCAGGGCATTGCTTTGCCTAATTTGCATCTATCTACTAAATGGTTTAATTAATTTTGCATTGTGCTTACTGACGAGTTTTAATTAGCAGTTAAATCAGTTCAGTTAACGAAAAAATGTAGGTGTTTACGCGAATGCGAATGGCAATGAGATTTCGGGGCGCAGTCCAGAGACTGGTTCCATGCCATTGGCGCTGGGTTTCTCCGGGCATCGCCGTGAGGACGTGTCTCCCGCTAGAGCATCTCAATAAATGGGGGGCACTTAGCATGCTGCCGGTGTGGAAGTGCCGTGCCTGGGCCAGCCAGAGCTCTGGGGAGAGGAAAACTGGTTGTCTGGATCTGCAGAGACACAGCTCAGGGGGGAGACCTAGCTGGGCTCTGTTGGGACTGTTTCTCAGGGCTTCTCCTTGCTCTGTTGTCCTGTGGCCACTGGAACACAAAGGCGACACAAAGGCGACAAGGTCATTCCAGAGATGGGGAACTAATACGGCCACAAAAGCTAGAGCCCTAGTAGGCCAAAGGGAGACTGGAGGAGGTAGGGGAGTAGGTATGTGATGCTTGCCTCTGATGCCCCTGACCAGGGTTCAACCCTGGCACTCGATAGGTCCCCATACACCACCAGGAGAGATATCTGAGCACCGCCTCTCAGGCCTCCAAATGAAAGAACAAGCAAACTAAAAACACAACCCTATGTGGTACCTTGAGCTCTAGTGTTTAATGTGAGGTATTTCCATTTTCAACTCCTGGTTCGATTTTTTAATGAATCTAAATCCATCAAATTCACCCCCTGTTGTGCCTTCAAGATAAGGAGTCAGTCAGCAATAACCTCTTCTTTTTTTTTAACAAATCTTATCATTCATATATAGTAGGTATTAAGGGAAGGTATATGTTACCTATATATGTATACATATTTAGGATATAGGAAATTTCCTATCTATATAAAATATATATTACATTTTTATTAACATTATTTATTTTAATCAAATATATGCACATTGAATAAATATTTAAATATGGTGTTTAATAAAATAATTCATTAAAATATTAAAAACTAATATAGTGACATGTATATACCTAAATATATATATTTCTATATTTAGGAAAGTGATTTCCCAATCCCAGAATCCTTTGATCCTGCCTGGAAGGGAGGGGGAGCCAATTAAAAAGAAAATGTTTCCAGAAGAAGAAAATGATTTTTGAAAAAGTGTTTGTTTAATTTATTTGACTTGAAATCTGAGATATCGTCAGGATTTCAGACACTCTGAAGGCAGTTCTTCTAGGGGGGTCTCTTCCAGCCCCAGGAAATGGGAAACAGACCCAGTGTGCCCACAAATTAAAGACTGGATAAAATGTGGATGTCAGATCCTGAGGGAAAATCTCTTTCTTCAGAGCATTCCCTGTTGGGCAGGGGCCCGCCCTCTCCCAGGCACTTCCTGTGCAGAGGAATCTCTTGGACCTGAGGAGATGCTTGCTTGGAAACATAGTTCTTGGGCTGTCTCGAACCTGGCTTGTCCCTGCTGGTTACAGTCAATAGGAACCCAGGAAGGTTGAATTTCCTCTGCTGGCTGAAGGATCCCACAGAACTAGAACACGCAACTTTCTCACTGGAACAAAAGCAGGGAAATGCAGCGGGACATAGTCCGATTGGGCATTTTGTTTCTTGTTTGGGTCAGGGCATTGAGCCACCTGCGCCATGTCTGGCTGTACTCATGTTTACTCCTGGCTCTGTGCTCACGGATCACTCCTGACTCTGTGCTCAGGACTCACTCCTGATGAGGATGCTAGAATTAGCCCTGACGAGGACGCTAGAATTAGCCCTGAGTAGTCCCGTCCCCCCCCCCCAAAAAAAAAAAAAAACAAAAACACTTTCCCTTCTGTCCTCTTGATCCCATCTCAGTATGTTGCTTCTTCCTCAAGATCATTTTTAGGACTGTTAATAAGTCTTAGGAACAAGGTCACCAGTGGGCTGTATCATGACTTAGAACAAGAGGAACACAGAAAGTCGGGCAAGAACGAAATGTGCTCCTTATCCTGATGATGGGTCCCTTCATGCACCTCCAGGAAGATGCACCTCCAGGAAGCATCTACAGCCAGAGAGAAGCCACGCTCCTGGCCAGAGGGCACATCACAGCATTTGGGAAAGTCACCTCACCTCGGCTGTGTGGTGTCATTATTTCCATACCAGAGCTGCAGGAACAATTCTGTCCCCCGAGGCAACTCAGTCTTGAGTTTCCCATGGAAATCTTTGATGTGGATGCATCAGGTCCTCATTAATTAAAGTTTCCAATTGCCTCCGATCTCCACGAAAAAGACACCTGAAAAGTGAAATGATTATAATGAACACAATCAAGTCTTTATGGGTGGGGAGTTTTATAGAGAAGTGCTAGTCTATTGAACAAGCCAACTCAATTTATGTGGATTGTGATAGGCAGTCATTTAGGGATTTGGTTTTTTTTTTTAATTCTTCTAGAAATTTCTCCTCTGTCATGGGCCCGTGCATCAAGAGTTTGTTTCTGTAGCTGCTGAAAAGAGCCCCCAACATGTTTGCATTATACCTCTGGTCTCTGCACCTATCTGGTACATTTTTTGTTCTTCCCATATTTCTTCAGAGGTAGTTATCACAGCTACTCTGAGTACATGTACGAGGTACTTATGTGGATAGGCATTTAAATTTCACTGAAATAAATGTCTGAGTAAATGACTGGTTTATTTCAACAACAAATGCTTATTTCCACTCTAGAACATGCTGATTTTTAGATCCTTTCTATAGGTGTCTTGTTTTGTTTTTGGGCCACAAATGCTCATGCTCAGGGGTTACTCCTGGCTCTGTGCTCAGAAATCTCTCCTGACAGGTTCAGGGGACACAATGGGATGCCAGGGATCAAACCCAGGTTGGCCATGTGCAAGGCAAACACCATGCCCACTGTGCTATCACTCCTCATTCCTACAGTTTTATAATCTTACCAGATTTATCTTCAAACATGATTTGTTATTGCTGCTAATGATTAACCCGTCATTCTGATAAGCATGTTTGTAGTTTATTCAATTTGCTTTTCTCTGATGTCTAACTTGGTTAAGTGTCTTTTATCTGATTACCGACTTTCTGTACTTCCTCTTCAGTCAAATAGCTATTAACTCTGCCAATCTTAAAATTACAATTTTTGATTGTTTTACTGATGGGCTTTGAACATTTTCCTTACATTTTAAGTACACTTCTTTGTTAGATTTGTGGTTGGCAAACGGTATTCTGGTGTTTGGTTCGGACTTTCATCATTTTTGTCTCATGTGGTATCTGTTTGTCTTGATTTCTTCATTTTCTCCTTTGATAAAAATACTATTTTCCTTTGGCTTTCCTCAATACTTTCTTTTCTTATTTAAAAAAAAACAGTAATGTAATGTAATGTGCTTATAATTTTCTTTAACTTTTATTTCCTTTTTCAAGAGTTCCTTAATTTACAACTTTATGGCTTTTAAATGTTTATATTTTTCCCAACTGGGGAATGTTTATGTCATATATTTGCATATGACCTTAACTACACTCACTGTATTATTTTCCTAGGAATCCAGGGACTCAGTTTCTGGTAGTCAGATATAACAATCTCTACTCTTTATATTGTGTTCATTTTTCTCAACCTATTTCTTTTATGTAGCCCTAATTAAATAGTTATTAATGTTCCATCTACAAAGTTCTTTGATCTTTCCTTTATCCTCCATTACAATTTTATTTTAGATTTTTTAGTTTTAAAACTTTCATTTGGCTATTCTCTATACATTTTTTTGTTTGCTTGTTTGGTTTTGAGCCACACCCGGTGACGCTCAGGGGTTCCTCCTGGCTATGCATTCAGAAGTCGCTCCTGGATCGGGGGACCATATGGGACGCTGGGGGATCGAACTGCTGTCCGTCCTAGGCTAGCGCTGGCAAGGCAGACACCTTACTTCTAGTGCCACCGTGCCGGGCCCTCTCTATACTTTTTATATTTATTTTCTGGTACTTTCTGCTTCTTCACCGAGCTTTTTCTACATATTTAAAGATGTTTGTAATATTTTTATTAATAAAATTTGAGATGGTTACCTATAAAATATCAACCTCTGTTCTCTTAATGTTAGCATCTGTTAGTTGACTTTTTGGATTTAATTTCAGACTTCCAGTGTCTTGATAAAATGTATGACTTCAGTGTGAAATTACTTGTTGTTTCTTATGCCCCGAATACCAAGACATTCTGCCCTCTTTTCACCAATATGCATTGTCTTGTTACACTTGTTTCATATCTAATCCCACGATGTTAGCATATTCAACTAGAGCAATATGGGAGTGCGGAGTTTATCTTCCTGAGGTAGAAGTTCTTCTCCATGGCGTTTGGACCCACAATGCAGAAAGCACTGTATGTTATTTATGTATGCTTTTCAAACACCTCATGACAGAATAAAGCAAAAAGGTCATTAATTTGAATGGGTAAAATAATAACCATGTGCTTTTAACAAAAAGGAAGGTTGATAATCCAAGCGATTTTAGATTATCCAAGGATGTCCCATGGGAATGCTGTCCCCCTTATCCTAGAACTAGCAACTTTGGGCTCTCTCAGGGTGAATTTTTCTCCGAATGGCACTCTGGTCCCTGGATTCTGTGGGTACCTTCCTGGCAGCACCCATTCTCCTGGCTTCTATTCAGGCTCTATGCTAACAGCTCCTTCTCTCATGGGCTTTCACTTCTGTTGTAATTTCAGGGTTGTTTGGGGACAGCCCTGTACATCGCTCTTAGTTATTGTCAGCTTTGCCATTTTCTGGGAAGAATGACAGTGTTCTAATCAAGTTGACCCAATCCTTGGTTTTCCTGCTGCAATTTTGACAACCTTGCTGCATCACCATCTTTCTGGTCCAATCTAGCTTCTGGAATATTTATCAAGCAAAGCGCCAATTTCTCAGCAATGCAACTCTACACTTCAGATCCATTCGTCGAAGGAAATCAAGTCATGAATCATTTTTGCTCTCCTCAGAGAATCAGTCTAACTCTCTTTCTGCCCTTTATCTCCTGCAGCCCCAACTGGAACTCCCCCAAAGGTTCTTCCAAGTTTCCCCAACCTTTGGATTTGACTCCCTCCCACTTTCCCTTTAGCAAAATGTACGTTCAAATCAAATATTTCCTCTCATGTTTGTTCCTGGTGGATTGTCTACCAGCTCCAGCAAACTGAGTTGTTTTCTTCTAGACAAGACAATCTTACTCACATCCATTGTTCTACTATGTCTGCATATTGCCACTTCCTTAACTCCAACTTGTGACTGGAATATAGGCAGCTCATTCACAGCCTAGGGAATGTCCCTTCAATAGCTCTTGTGAAATGCAGGGAACATTCATTTGACTTACCTAATGCGGCTGAGTAGCCCGATGGCCCTGTGTGGTGGCAGGCTCTGTGAAAGTTAAGGGCCCAAATTTTCACTTGGTTTGTAGGCCAAAAGATGTACTTCTCTCTGAGGGTCGAGTCTGTGTATCTGTCACAGAAGGTGGAGAAGCAGAGACCTCTGAGAGCAAGGCTAGATTGACATCCGTATGTTCATTGCAGAAAGCATGCACACTTCCTCCTGCTTTGTTTTCTTATTAAAAGTCTAGGACAAGGTGAGAATAGAGTGAAGGTTCAAGAATGGGGGAGAGAGAAGGAAAGGGGAGCTATTGCAATGATCCTGTGGCTCAGTAGCCAAGGATCCAGGTGCAGGCAGATAGCAGTGTGAAGAGCTAGGCTTACCCATCTCTGAGAGAGCAGTGTGAAAGAAACGTTCCTCATCTCCGAGAGAGCAGAGTGAAGAGATGTCCTTCCTGTCTCTCGGAGAACAGCATGGAGAGATGCCCTTCCCCATCTCTACAGCCTCCTCTAGGGCTTTAGTGGAGGTGTTTTCAATTCAGGTTCTGAACACATGCCACAAAGATTAATTATCATCATTTCTCTCACACCTGGGATTATTTCCGTGAAGTGTTTCAGACCCTCTCGCTTGTCCCAAGCAAGGCCACTGGAACTGCCCACGAAGAGCCAATTTATTAGGTGACCACACGCAATGAAGGACACGGAGAGGACCCAGAATCGTGTCTCTAGACTCTGGGGGAGAGTCTCTCCTGAGTGCCCCAGAAGATGGATGAGTCGAAGCAGGATCCACCTGAGTCGCAGGGTTCATTACACAATAAGGGTTTTCGGAAGCGTGTGACCAAGATAAATTTACGGCCTGCCAGGGGGATCCTGGTGCTGCCTCTAACCTGGCATCATGTTAATGTTATTTCTATAGGAACATTTAAGAAACTAAACTAGTAAGACCTGAAAGGAGATTTAGCAGTTTGGAAAGAAGAAGAATATTGACACTTTTTTGTGAAAACGTACCCACTTTATCGAGGCGTCTTGATCACGGGAAGGGAGGAAGCCCTTGATCATCCACATGACACAGATGAAGAGAGATGATGCCGTGTTGGTGGCTGGAAAACAGGACTCCCTGATATGGGCTCATACTGAAATGCTTGCCCAGGGGACGTTGTCATTTGGGGTTTTCTTGTTCTAGGAGTGTAACCTGAGTCAACACAGAGAAATTCCTGTATAGACAGAAGCCTGTGTCAATGCATTCACAGTGGTTACTTCTCTTAAGCAAGGTTGTTTCTTTTTTTGTTTTATTTTTCTTTTTTAGTTTTTAGGTCACACCTGGCAGTGCTTAGGGGTTACTCCTGGCTCTGCCCTCAGAAATCACCCCTGGCTTTGGGGGACCACATAGGATGCTGAGGACTGAACCCACTTCTGTCCTGGGTCAGCCGCATGCAAAGCAAACACCTTATTGTTGTGCTATCACTCCAGCCAAGTTTTTCTTTTCTTTTCTTTTTGTTTTTTGGGTCACACTCAGTGCCAATCAGAGGTTTTCTGGCTTTACACTCAGAAGTCACTTCTGGCAGGCACAGGATACCATATGGGATGCCAGGATTCGAACAACCATCTGTCCTGGATCAGCTCATACAAGGCAAATGTCCTACTGCTGTGCTATCTCTCCGACCCTCTTTAAACAAGTTTTAATGTCCTGAACAGTCTCTCCAAATGGGTAGGGAGTACACTGAGAACCCATTTTTCTGAGACATGGAGCACCTGTTTGGGGATGTACTAAGTCTAGCGTTGAAGTTATGAGGCTTAGTATGACATACAGATGCTCTGAGAGGGTGAGAAGGAGAGCGTGATCCTCCCAGCCAACCAAGAGTTACCTTCTCCACATTTACATTCGCTCCATGCCGACGATGAGGGAGATGAACAGATTTTGTTTATCTGTGCCACAAGGCAATGCTCAGGGGCTCTGTTCCTAGCTCTGTGCTCAAAGGAGCATATGCAGAATTAGGAATGAAATCCAGTTGACTGCATGCAAGGTAAGCTCCTGATCCCAGTGCTGTCTCTCAAGTCCCTCTCATGCTGGTCTTTTTTCCCAGGCTGTGCAGCAAGTGTCTGTCCTGAGGAGGAAGAAAGGACAGGAGAGAATCAAATTCTAACTATCACTTTTTATCAAAAGTGCGTAGGTGCTGCATGGTTGATTTGGGGGTAGCTTTTCTTCTAACCATTCACCCCTTACAAAATGGGGGTATACCCACTTCACTCCCTCATGATGGTAATAACTGTGCTCTTTGGGTATTAAAAGAAATGTCAAGATATGGAGATAAAAAACGTGGAGAATGCTAGTGGACAGAACTAATATCATTTCTGTCTCTGGAGGTGAGGTATTTTGATTTTCTAATAGAAAGAAGAAATGACAATGTCTTCCCAAAGTGGTTAGATATAGGGCCCAAATTCAGTGCCAGGCAACAGATCAAAGCCAATCAGGTTCATTATTTGAAGCTAAAATTGCTACGGACAATCAAATGACACCAAACAGCCATTCCCAGCAGCTTCTGGTAGAGCTTTCAAGATGAGGGACAAGCTCCCTGCAAGACCTTCCTTTCACAAGGCAGACACCGACTGTCTCACAGCTCTGAGGGTTAAACACTCGTGAAGAAGGCTGTGTACAGGGACGTGTTGTTAGTGTTTTGGAAGATGAGCTATTCAGAGTCTGGAAACGACACTCCATTTAGTGGTTGTCAATGGACTTAATGCTCCTGAAGGAAGGGAGACGAAGTGATATGCATGATGCCCCTTCAGTAGCAATATTACAAACTAGTGTCTAAAAGGAAAAAAGGAAGAGAGAGAATAATAAAACTATCTGCCACAGAGACAGGCAGGGGGGAGAGTGGGAGGGAAACTGGGGACCTTGGTGGTGGGAAAAGTGCCCTGATGAAGGTGTCGGATATTGTATGACTGAAATTCAATCAGGAACAACTTTGTAAGATCGGAGAAAAACCAACTATATTATGAACAACCTTGCAAATCATGGTGTTAAAGTAATTTTTAAGAATCTATAAAGGAGTCTAAAAATCTAAAAAAGGAAAAAAGAAAAAGAATTGTCTAGAAGCTCTGGAGGATTCTGAGATTAGCTGGCATTGCAAATATAAATGGATTGGAAACTTTGGTTGAGAGAGACACACACGAACACACACACACACACACACACACACACACACACACACACACACACACACAGAGTCCAATTTGGTGGGCAGAGGGAGATTTAAAACCCCTCAAATAATATTTCCTCCCACAGTATGGATTCTTAGATTACTATTACACTGTGCGCTCCAAAGAAAGAAGTAATTGTCATTTTTCTCCATATTCTCCCTGTTCAAGGGCACATTTTGGGTGATGTTAGCTACAGACCTTTGACTTAAGCTGCTGGCTGAAAGGATAAACTCTGTGAGCACTAATATTTCTGGGTTTTAGAACAGCTTCGCCTAACAGATCTGATATGGGGGCCAAATAGAGTAGAGGGGGTGGAGCTGCGTGATTTCTAGACATCCGCAAGAGCACCATGAAATTTCTGGAACACCCCAGGAGAGGCTGAGCAAGTGTTGGGGACATCAAGACCCAAACAGCCCCAAATCTCAGGCCCTGGCATTGAACCACAGGCTCCATAGCTGAGAATCAGAAGAAGGGGCCCCAAATGTCCCGAGAACAAGTTGGGAGACTCCCTTTCTCCTGAAAGTGTCGTTTGAGATGCTTAGGTTGTACCAGAAAAGTTGTCCTATGAACTCCCTACTCCATTCACTGCTTATTAACTAATGACAGCAAATTACTGACTGTCCAGGCCTTGGGTCATTACTGAGCAGGTCAGAGGGAAGAGGAAACAGATCACATGTTTGTCCCCACACTGGAGGGGGCAGGCACACTTTCCACCCTTTGACTTCCATGTCAGAAATAATGGCCTGCCACCAACAGGAGCTAATGTGCTTGCTTTACACACGGATGACATCAGATTGAGTACCCAAAAGAAGCTCTTCAGCACTGTCAGGGTTCACTCCTGAACACTGAGCCAGCAAAACCATAAAAAGGGAAGAAAAATTGAGTGGACTTAGAGGATCTTTAAGGCTTCACAGACCTTCACATGCCCATGGCAAACTTTTCTCTCACCTTGATCACTGCAGAGCCGAGAGGCAAAAAAGTATGACCATAGGGACCTCATGACCATAGGGGCATGGACAGTGAATATGGGGACCCTATAAGGTAAGGGCCACCTACCATGACCATAGGGCTCTATCAGTTCACCCTGTAGGGGAAAATGCGGTTGATTTCATTGATCTTAAATTCATGTCTTTTGAAGTTGTCTAACAACTTGCTCAGAAATGGAATCCTATTTTCATGAAAGGAAGGAAAAAGGGATGGGAAGGAACCAACTTGAAGGGAAGAAACCAGCTTGCACAGCCCTGCTGGTGGCCCACGCTCACGGGTAGCTCACATCAGTCTATCTCCTTTCTGCCATGGCCAGGCTTCCTTGAAGCTTCTGAGGGCTCAGATGAAGGAAAGTAGGAACCTGGAGCCAAGACTGAGGTGACAGGAGCACACAGACCTCACCAGCAGGCAGAAAGCTGGTGCTCTTCCGGGCACTGCTTCATGCAAAGGTGCATGCAGACTTGTCTGAGCTCATACTGCAAACTCCTTATGGATCATCCAGTCACTTTTTCACTCTATGTCTCCCTAGAAGGCCTTGGTGCTAGTGCCGGAAATTGGCAAAAACAGGCTTGGGTGGTTTCTGGGCAGTGATGGGTATTCAGAGAGACTATGGAATGTAATGACTGAGTTGTCACAGTTGTCTAGGGGGACTGATGGGCTTTTCAGAAGTGCCAAAATGCAGTCCAAGGAGCTGTGGTCTAAATATGCAGACCATGTTAGAGGCAGAGACGGCTCAGGACCAGGAGCTCAGGGCCCACTACCTCTGAGGAAGGTCTACATTCTGTCTTCACTTAAACCTGGGTTGAGCAGGTCTTGGAGTCCAGGTTGGGGATCTGCTGATCCCTGGTTTGAGGGTGGCAGCACCCTAAGGGAGTGTTTCTGAGGTATTTCCCCACCCAGGACAGGCCATGGGAGGATGCTAAGAGGACCTGGGCAGGCACAGACTTGACTGCCTCTGAGATATCTCTCCCAGGCTGCTCTTTCCAATCTGAGGCACCTTTCAATAAACTTGATTGTTGTGTGGGCTGGATGGGCCCCATGGGAAGAGGCAGTGTTTATGTATTCACTACATGTATTCATGTATTCACTGAAGTCATTTCCAGTGGCCCTCATGCCATGTACACAGCCTGTCCAGCATACATCCATCTACTCTGAGTCTCTGAGTACTTGTTCAATGTTTTTGCTTTTCTGGCAGCTTGTAGGGGTGTGTAGAAAGCTTGACTTCAGGAGGAGGCAGAGGAAGGATGCAGGAGCAGAGTCTGACCAACTCACTTGTGGCTGAAGGTCCACTCTGGCATCTAATCCTAGCTCTCTTTGTCCCTCCAGCCCAAATGTGTGGCCACCATCTTGTCCTTGTCTATGAGAGTCAGTGACAGATCCTAGACTCTCCTATGCCTATCATTTTCACTCCTGAGAGGGGGAGTTGGGGTCCCTTCACAAGCATGTCCCTTTCTGTCCTGCACTGTTGTGTTTCTTCTATTCTATGACCTCATTTCCATTTTTTTTTCCATTTCACCTCAATTCTGCAGTGGTCTGTGGGGAGTCAACCAGGCTGGCTTGGAGGGTGTTAGGGGCTCTGTCTTCACACATGGATGGACTTTCCCTGGCTCCCTACTCCAGTGTCTCTCCAAGCCCAACCCTGTGAACACCAATGGTGAACTCAGTTCTATTGCAAGAACATAAAGGTGCTGGAGAGATAGGTAGGGAGCTTAGCTAATTCATGGAAGACCCCAATTCATTCCCCATCCCTGCTAAGAGCTCTCCTGAGAGTGACCCCTGAGCACAGTCATGTGTGAATCCCAAATGTCCCCAAATAAAAATAAATAAGTGAAGGACACAACCCCATGTTTGGAGTCCATCTACTGAACCGATGGGTTTTTTAGCTGAGATGAGTGGTGATGGCCAATAGGGAGTGCTATTGGACTCCTTTGTTTTGGGAGCTTCCCCATTCTTCTCCCACAGGGGGCACAGAGACCCTTCAATGCCTTGAGCTACTCTATGGAGAGACCCAACTAATCCCAAGTAATGTAGAGATCTACTGGGTCTCATGGGTCCAAGTCACAAGGTGACCATGAAAGACCCACTTGTCCTCTTCAGATCAAGGTGGGCAGCAAAAGGAGGTCTAGTAACTCAATCCAGAGAGGCCTATTTTCAATTTAGATGTCACCAGAGGGCAGGCTATAGGATGGAGGTGTAGGGGTGAGCCTCAAGGAACAGAGGACAGGATTAGGGGAAGCAACTGAGGATGCCCACATGCCAGACCAGCTGCAGTGGTACATAGGAGCAGTTGGGAGACATTTCCTTCACTGCTATGTCATCTGGCTGTGATTAAAAGAGTGAACCTGGGATAGGGAAAGCTCAGTGTGAGAAGGATCATGAGATGTCTAATCTGCCACTGAACTGAAAGGCATCCTGTTGGTGATGTTGACAGGGTGGTCTGGCAGGATCTAGGAAGCAGAAGAAAATCCATCCTGTGGTCCCCAAGAATGTTTGAGTCTCTTCTCTCCATCCATTCAGATACATGGGGCGACATGGCTTTTATCTCTGGGTTAGGCCGTAAGCCTTCAGAACATGGTTTGCCTTCTTCTTTAAGTTGTACAGGGATTCTGTGGAGTCATTAATGTTTTCAAAGCTGTTTTGCCCAAGCTGCTGTCCAAGGAAAGAAGGAAAGGAAGAGAGCAGCCTCAATCTCCAGTCTAATCTGCTGCAAATGTGTGTAGTCTGTTGGGCCACCATCAGCATTTTACAAGAAATTAGCACCTTGATTGAATTCTACAGTTTGATCTCAAATATTGCAATTGGTCTGGTGTAATTTTTTTTAATCGTAAAGAGATTTCTAGAGAGCCTTCTTTCTTAGAGAAAACAATTCTGAGACAAAAAAAAACCCCACTTTTTTCCTTGACAAAACAGGGTGGGACACTCTCAGTGTGGTCTTATGAAATCGCAGGGGCCTCTGTGGTCACCCGCAGAAAGTCCGAGTAAGACTTTAGAAAGAAATGGAACAGCTTTCAGGATCGTTTCCTGCATGAGGAAAAGAAATGTGCTGTTTTGGAAACTTCTTGGGGGTAGAACAAGAGAACATTTTGCCAAGTTTATAAAAAGATGTGGTAGCATAGATGTGAAAACAATTAAGTTGCCACTGGAAAGAGACAGAGGCTTGTGTTTGTGGGGGAAAAAAAAAGAGGGAAAGGATTTGCGTTCCCTATCATCCCCTCATTTCAGGTTGAGAAGGAATGTTCTATCCCTCACAAGTAATTTCACTCATTTGGTAGAAAAAAAAATAATTTGTGTGTTAGAAGCTACAAGCATCTTTCCAGACCAGATAATATAGGAGATCCTTATTGGTTTCTGTATAATTGGCTTCCAGGGCTTTCAGTACTTCACTCTCCACATTTTCTGAGATCAATTGAATGCATTGTTTGGGGCCTCCCATTGGCTCCAACAGGGTGAAATTAGGTTCCATCCATCCTATGATGGATGTGGAAGACCCTGGATGTGGAGGACAGAACTGTCTGCCTCCGACTACATCACGAGTGAGTGAATGAGTGAGTGAGTACTCAGCTCTGTGACTGAGGCAAGATGCCTTCCTGACCATTGCATGCTGTCATGAAAAGCTTTTCTATTTCCTCCAGGAAGGAACCAAGCACTTCTATGGCCTCAGTTTCAAGGCAGGTCAAGGAACCATTTACTTATCAACCTGGCCTTTTGCACCTTCAAAACTGCCCTCCATGGCAATACTCAATGATCTGAGCATCCTGGGAAGGACCACAATTCCTGGATCTCTCCTGTGGCACTTCTGGGAGATTGCCACCCGAGCTGGGCTTCCAGAAGGACAGGGTAATGATAATGTCAACCGAGGACTGATGGAGTTCTCAGGCTCAGGCTGTGGATACTTCAAAGGCCTCTTCTGCTCTCACTGTCCACTTGGTCAGGGTGTTAGATTCATCGTCCACCTCACTGGTAGGTTATGTTTTCAACAGGGTTTCTTTGAGTCTAGTGACAGGTTCTAGTCAAGGCACCAGCTCTGATTCTGCTGAGTCTTTATTTTCAGTTGTTATTTCCTTTAGCATAGAGTTCTTCATCCCCCATGCACTGCAGACCAGTACCCATTCCCCTCCCATTTCATGGACCAAGCAGATCTATCCAAGCTGGTAGACCAGATGTTCTCAACCTTCCCACACCTACAGATGGACACTGATCCAAGACTGGCCATCGAAGGTTACTGGTTTAGCATCATTGTGTGTCTGTCTGTCTGTCCCTCGGTAGAGCATACTAAGAAAAGGCAATAGATTTACACAGCCGTGACTTTTGCCTTGAAATGCCTTGGTAACAAGCGCTTCAGAATCCCAGTTCTTGGTAAATAGTTCTGGATCCCAGATATTTTTGGAAAATCATTTTCTGGGACAATGAATTCTTATTTGTTTGTCTTTCTTCTAATTTTGTGTTAATTGATTTAAGTAGCATATTTGGAGAATAAGTCCTTCTTACACTTGAATTTCTAATGCTTTCCTGAGACATAATTACTATTATCCTTTTGACACTGGTACTTCTCATGTTTTGATGTAGATGTTTTCATGAGTTAAAATAATTTTTCTATTCTGTTTTTTTCTTTGTTCTTGAGATCTGTTGAGGACATTTACCCACCACTTGGGGGAAGACACTTAGGACTGTCAAACCTAGAATTAATGCTCAATTGAAACTGGTGAGGAGAGCTCTCTGTTTCAATTCACACTCCCAAGAAAAGTCAAGAATGAATGAAAAGGCAAGTTCAGACCAGTTATTAAGTTGGAGAAATTTACATTTTTAATAACGTTGAGGGGTTAGGCAGTGTCATATTTTAACTGTGGGCCTGGCAACTTCTCTGTTTCTGCTCCTTTTCTATTTGCATAAGCAATTGACAGCTCATTAAGAGCTCATTAGGCAACAGGGAGGACTGTGATCAGGAGAAAGGGAAAAAAGAGCAGCGACAAAAATAATCACTTGTGAATTGCAAGGGTAGGCAATGCATCTGAGGGAGCTGGTGATGAGGGCATTGGCTGGGCAGGCCTGGTGAGATAAGGGTGGAGACGCTGGACTTAATTTCCCTTTTAGTTTCTCTCAACAAGAAATAAGGTGGTGGTGGTGGTGATGGTGGGTGGCTGGAGCAATAACACAACTAGTAGGGCATTTGACTTGCACTTGGCCAACCTGGGTTCTGTCCCTGGCACCCCAAATGGTCCCCTGAGCTTGTCTCGAGTGATTTCTGAGCTCAGAGTCAGGAGTAACCTCGGGGTGCTGCTGGGTGTGGCCCCAAAACAACAACAACAAAAGAAATAAGATGAGGGTGATTCACAATGTTTTCATCAAAATGAGGAAGTTCCACATTCTTAAACCAACCATCCAAATATCTGTCTAACCATTCTTTCTATCCTTTCAGCATCTATTGATCCACTTATTCATTCATTCATTTTTCCATCCACTTATCTATCCACTTATTTATTCATCCACTTATCCATCCACTTATCCATCCATCCATCCATCCATCCATCCATCCATCCATCCATCCATCCATCCATCCATCCATCCAGTTATCCATCTCTCCTTCCTTCCATTTACCTACTTGTCCATCAATTACCCATCCTTCCCACTAATATCTATTTATCTTTACACCATCAATCTACCCACTCATTTATCTTTGCATTTATACATTCATTCTTCCAGCCCAGTGTCCTTTTTTTGTTTATGTTTTGGGGCCACATCCATCTGTATTCAGGGTTGATTTCTAGTTCTGTGCTCCCTGAGCACAGAGATCCCTATCTCTCCTGGTAGACTCAGGGGACCATATGGAATACTGGCGAGCCCAGGTTAGCTACATGCAGGGCAAATTCTCAACCTGCTATACTATCTCTCCAGCCTCTATCTATAACTACAATTCTTTTTCTCTCTTTCTCTCTCTTTCTTCCCTTCTTTTTCTTTCTTTCTTTCTTTCTTTCTTTCTTTCTTTCTTTCTTTCTTTCTTTCTTTCTTTCTTTCTTTCTTTCTTTCTTTCTTTCTTTCTTTCTTTCTTTCTTCTTCCTTCCTTCCTTCCTTCCTTCCTTCCTTCCTTCCTTCCTTCCTTCCTTCCTTCCTTCCTTTCTTTCTTTCTTCTTTCTTTCTTTCTTTTCTTTCTTTCTTTCTTTCTTTCTTTCTTTCTTTCTCTCTCTCTTTCTTTTTCTTTCTTTCTTTCTTTCTTTCTTTCTTTCCTCTTTCTTCTTTCTTTCTTCTTTTCTTTCTTTCTTTCTTTCTTCTTTCTTTCTTTTTTCTTTCTTTCTTTCTTTCTTTCTTTCTTTCTTTCTTTCTTCTTTCTTTTCTTTCTTTCTTTCTTTCTTTCTTTCTTCTTTCTTTCTTTCTTTCTTTCTCTCTTTCTCCTTTCTTTCTTTCTTTCTTCTTTCTTTCTTTCTTTCTTTTCTTTCTTCTTTCTTTCTTTCTTTCTTTCTTTTCTTTCTTTCTTTCTTTCTTTCTTTCTTTCTTTCTTTCTTTCTTTCTTTCTTTCTCTCTCTCTCTTTCTTTCTTTCTTTCTTTCTTTCTTTCTTTCTTTCTTTCTTTCTTTCTTTCTTTCTTTCTCTCTTCTTTCTTTTCTTTCTCTCTCTTTCTTTCTTTCTTTCTCTCTTTCTTCTCTCTCTCTTCTCTTTCTTTCTTTCTTTCTTTCTTTCTTTCTTTCTTTCTTTCTCTCTTCTTTCTCTCTCTCTCTTCTTTCTTTCTTTCTTTCTTTCTTTCTTTCTTTCTTTCTTTCTTTCTTTCTTTCTTTCTTTCTTTCTTTCTTTCTTTCTTTCTTTCTTTCTTTCTTTCTTTCTCCATCTGTTCATCTGTCTGTCTATCTGTCTGTCTGTCTGTCTGTCTGTCTGTCTGTCTGTCTGTCTATCTATCTATCTATCTATCTATCTATCTATCTATCATCTATCCTCAAATTGTAGGTGATTATATCTTAGAGAAACTAGATACTACTATTGCTTAAGAACAATCTAGATATAGAAAAAAACGGAAGATGTTTCTTCCTGGTGAAATACACTTAAATATAAATGAGCTCCATTTTATAATATTTTATAAATACTTTTTGGACCCAAACAGGGGCACAAACCCTCAGCTCCTCACTGGGGATCCCCACCCCACCATGCTGCTGAAGGAGCCTCCCTACCCTCTCTCCCACTCAGAGAAACACAGCAACATGAAGAGCCTTTAGACTCCCAGTGTTTGGTACAAAGACAGCATGGGGTATAGCGGGCACAGGGAACCCCATATTATTCCATTCCAGGGCTGCTGAATTTGCACATGGCCAGATGTCATTTTCAAGTCAAGTTTGTTTTTTCCCCAACTCAAGATAAAGGGGTAGTTTGAGTAGTTAAAAGGGTGTGTGTGTGTGTGTGTGTGTGTGTGTGTGTGTTCACATTTTATGAACGAGATAAGAGACAGACAGAGAGAGAGAGACAAGCAGACTGGGGGGGGGAGAGAGGGAGAGCAGCGGGATGGAGGCTTTGAGGTTGCCCCCCTCTTCCCTAGTTGGTTTGCTTTATTGCCTTTTGGAAGAAAAAGGGAGCAGAGAGCCGCCTGTCTGTTTGGGTCATTTGTCTGCGCCTTATTGGGGTCTGTGAGTGCCTGGTTGGGTCTCGGTGGCTCATCCTTTGAAACATGAAACAGGACCCGGCACTGGGACCAAGTAACCACACACAGCTCTTCCTTTCAGCCCTGGCTAAGCCTCCTCAGTGCTGCTCCCTGGGGGTCCTCCCCGCCCCCCTCTTCTCTTCCCCTACTACAAGCAGCCTTTGTCTGGCCCCTCAGTGCTACCTCGCTCCTGCTGTGACCCAGCCCATCAATCTGCCTCAATTGGATAATGATCCGTAATCACTTTCTTTCAGGGGACTCCATAAATTTGCCTCGGCCCCTTTCTCTTCTGAAGGGCTCCTTATGCTGGGGCCCCTCTGCGTCTGGCCTCATCTCCAGGGCTAAGAGCCTTGTACAGGACACAGCTCTGGGGGGGTTGGGGGCTGGTGACCCTCCCTGCTCCAGCCTCTGCAAAGGACACTGGGCTGACAGGCTGGGGACATGGCAGGGGGGCGGCCGACAGGGCCACATCACAGGCGGCCACTTTTCTCATTAAGGACCCACACGGGATGACTTCATGCCAGCTTTGTGGTCAATGAGCTAAACATGCAGCGTGAAGACCTTCTGGGGGAGGGGATGGGGCAAGGTGAGAAGTGTCCAGTGTCAGGGATAGAGACAACAGACAGAGGGACCCTTCTCCAGGGCGTCTCCACACCCCCCCAGGACACTTGTCTCCCATCAAACATCATTATTTGTGGACCTCTTTGTCCTCCACTGTCTCCAAGCTTCCCATAAATCAGGCTTTTTGTGTGTGTGTGTGTGTGTGTGTGTGTGTATGTGTGTGTGTTTGTGTATGGTGTGCTTGTGTGTATTATATGCATGCATGTGTTTTTATGTGTGTGCTATGTATTCACATATATATGCATATATGATTATGTGGTGTTTTTGTGTGTTTGTGTGTGATGTTTAATGTGTAAATGTGTATGTGTTTGTATGTGTAAATGTATGTGTATATCTGTGTCTCTTTGGGCATGTTCAGCAACACTGGGTCATGATCTGGATCTCTAAGACCTTGGCTGGCTTTTCTGACCCTATGGGCCCCTGAATAGAACCCTGCAGCATGGCCCCAGCCCTTCCCATGATGCCCAGGGCTTAGAGCAATCCTTGGCTCAAGCACAGTCACACAGGAGCTCACCGTGGTGCTCAGGGGCCCCGCATAGGGCACATGTGGGCTCAGAATCTATGCGAAAGGAAAATGGTGTCCTGGGCTCAAACCAACTTATGGCAAATAGTGAATGATTCCTTGTCTATGTTCACTGTACATCTGGGGGACTCTTGTGTTACCCGTTTCTGACACTGTGACCAGGGCTAATGTGTGCCTTGTCTATCCAATATGCCCTATTGTAGAAGGCAGTTAAATCATTTTCCACTGGGTTCACTGGAACCAGAGTGCAGGATACCCACCATGCTCTTCTACTTTCTTTCTCTTGCCCTCCTATTGGCAGTCCAAGGCTATTGTTTATTCCGGTTTCTCAATCTGTAAATCTCCATTGAATTCAATTAGAAAATAGGCAACCACACCAGTTCCACAAGCACCATGGGCCAAGACAGGAGGGAAAGAACTGGTTAGGGAAAGGATGTTTGTAGCATTTCAAGCGAAGATGTCTTGGGCCTTCCTCTGAAGGATGCTGTAAAGGGAAGAGAAAGATGCTGAGGACAGAATAATCCCTGTTTCACCAGGGAGAACAGGCAGAAGGGGGTCCCTGGCACTGCTTCCTGATTGAAGTGAGGGAGCTCCAAAGCCACGAAGAGTGAGACCGGAGAGGGGACCATGACCTGGAACTGCCTGGTCTATAGGCTAGGAGCCTGTGATTGAGCACACCGTGATCTTCCAGGATAACTCTCCATGAGTCAAGGCACTAACTCACTCCCCAAGTGTTGGTGCTCATTGGGCACAAAAAAGGGCATGCCATGTAAACCTCACATTTTTCAGGACAATAGCACTGGGGAAGGAATGTCAGAGGGGAGAGAGAAGGAGAGCAATGGAGGAGGTACGCAGCATGGCTCTGTGGACCCTGGCAGCTTAACAGCACTGGAGTCCAGTTCAAAGCTTGCTAGTAGGCCCAGGAAGTCTTGCGCTTTTCCAGGACCCTCCCCAATGTCAAGTCCACTTCCTGGCATCTTCCTGCTGCTGTGCTGTCCATCTATGCAGCTCGAATCCGTGCCTAATCCTTCCCTGTTCATGATTTTTTATAACAGAATCCAGCTCTATGTCAGGAATGGGTTGGGGCTATTCACTATTCACTTAGTTCTGATAGCAGCAGCATTGGTATTGAAACTGAGCATGTGTGTATGAGCACACACGAGTACGTATGCAGTCGCGTGGCCCTGGGCCCTGGGTCTTTATTTCAGAGATATTGCCAATAAATGGCTCCTTTCGTTGGTGCTCTAGCACTGTGAGTGTGACCCAGGCAGTCTCTCTGTGTTGGTGGCCAGAGCCAGGACAGGGATTTCTTTCACGTCCTGGCAGCCTGAGGCATGGGCGCAGACATGTTCCTCCCCTCTGTTCAGTACAGAACAGCCATTGTCACCCTTGCGTGGGGGACACACTGCAGGCCTCTGGTGCGCCTCGATGGACCACCCAGCGCCAGACGGGTCTTTGCTCTTGTCTCCGAGAGGATGGAGGGGATGGCCCAAGTCTGACTCCATCTGACTCCAGCCGGGGCTGTGCATACTTTCCTGACTCAGAGCAATCCCTGGAATGTCCTCAGACCACTCTGGGGTGAGGACAGTCATTGGTATCTAGTAATTGAGTGACACACAAGGGGGACACCCCTACTTTCTTGGGGAGGAGGCCTTAGGGATAGGGAAAGCATTGGGGTGGAGGAGGGGCAGCTGGAGCGAGGGCCGGCTACCCCTGAGGGTGGGTATATTTGAGAGATGGAGCCTGGGCATCCTGCAAAGAGACTTTGAAAGGCTGTCAGAGGGAATGGAAAGAGATCTGAGATTTGGGTTGAGCTGCCTGTGTTCTGTTTCTAGTTGTCTGGGTTCTTGTTCTAGATGTCTGGATTCTGGTTCTACCTGCTTGGGTTCTGGTCCTAACTGTCTGGTCTAGGTCTAGCTGTCTAGTTATGATTCTAGCTTTAAGTTCTACCTCCAGGCCCACCTGAGCACCATTCCAGGATGATGCCCTGCCCACCCATGTTCTCATTTCCTCTCGTAGCTTCCCTGCAGAGATGAGGAAAGGCCTTCAGAGTCCAGGCCATGCTACTATGAAAGTCTTTCCCAATGGGGAGCCCCACCCCATTTGTAACTCTTTTATTTTTAAGTAAACATCTTTACAATATTGAGAAGAATTTTTAAGTCTACTCTTAATTTATGACTGGCTCTTCAGTAACTTCAGATGGAATTATTCCATGATTCATTTTCACATCATGAACAAATTTAGTTTGTTTTCCACTCTAGATAATCTCTTTCCCTCTTCCCCCTCTCCCTCTTTCTCCTTCTCTCTCATCCTTTCCTCTCATATTTTTCTAAGTGAATATTTAATTGTACTAAAAATACACTACATACCAAGAGTCTATATAACCACAAGGAATGAGCTGGTAGGGGAGTGACTTTGCATGAATGTATGGAAAACAACTCATTATTTAGAATACACCCCAAATATGAATGTCCTTTTTAGGACCAACAAAGAATTGTATTCGAATAAAATGTTTGCTGACTTCAACTCGTCTTGCTTCCGGTGCAGTTCAAGATCCATTTTTATTGATTAGTAGTAGGATAATTAAGAATTATGCATCCTAAATGAGGATAGGAAGCAATCAATGATAAAATCCAGGCACTTGGCGTGTTAATTATGCATTAGAGTGAGGGTTGATGTGTAAAATAGGCTTGTGTTCTAATTGCCTTCTTCCCAGGCTTTTGATTCAATAATCCTGCTCTTCCCCAGCAACACACAAACATAGATAGGCAAACACATATACACGAACACACGCATGCGTTCACATATACAAAAAATACAGAACATGGTCTTGCACGAGGGACTCCACAAAATAAGTCATTTCCCCAGTCATGTTGGATTCTACTGACACACATCTCACCGACTCAAAAAATTAGCTGGTAAGCCCATGATGACGCTCTTCATTCGTTTTCTATTTCAGCATGAGGGCTGTGTGGGAAGGGAAGGAAGAAGCCAGAGAAGGGACTCATGGGGGACAATTGTCAGGGACACTAAATCTGTGCTAATAAAAAGCACCCGCTTGCCTCTGCTGGTGATCCCCGGCTGCGTTTGACCAACATCACGGGGCGGACGACATGGAAATTATGGGAGGCCCCTGGGCTCAAGTCTCTAAAGAAATTAAGTCCCGGCTCAACCAAATTATGGCCTGAGAAAGTCAGAATGGAAATCTTGGCCTGGGGCGAAGCTCGCCAGCCGTGAGGTCGCTGTTGCTCTCAGCCCCCAGCGATCCTTCACGCGACATTAAGACATGCAGAGAAGGGTCTGGAAGCCCATGGAGTAAGGCCACACGTCCCGGGAGCAGAAAACTGTTCCACTCTTGTTACTGCTGCAAGAAAGTCCAATCCTCCGCCTGATACCCTCCGCGGTGGTGTTTGTTTCATGTTTTGCTTCTTGTTGGGGGCTCCGCTGAGTGAGTCTGCTTCTCTGGATATGCAGGTATGCACCCCATTGAGCTCATATGCAGAAAACGGGTGAACCCCAAGTAGAAGAGGAGTTTTAATAGGGCGAGGCGGCTCTTCCATGTTCCCTCTCTGGCTCTACTCTGTAGATCTACTCCATCTTGTCTTGAAAAACCCAAGACCAGCATCATCTCTGAGATGCTTGGGAGGAAGATGGTATGACAAGGAGGACCTGGGTCAGCTCACATCACCTCAAGGACCACAGGAGAGCCCGACCTGTGAGGAGTGCCACAACACCTGAGCCCCTAGAGAGAGAGCTGCCCACCAGATGTCTTCCTCGATATAGTTCTGAGTCCATGGTTTACACAGGGACATGTCTGCAGGCTGATGGCTCCACGAAAGCTTCAGCATCAGCAACTATGACAAGAGTACAACAAGAGCAACTGAGCCATCAGTGAATCATCCCCATGTACTGTGACCAGAACTGGATGTCGCTTGCGCCTTGCTGGGTGGTTGTCAGTGACTTATGTAAATGAGGCTTTGTAGATCTGGCCAATCCAGTGACTATGATGTAAATCATATTCAATGTAAGTCAGGGGTCTTGCTTTTGGGATCCCGCCCCCTCTCTTTTCTCCAAATCATCCAGCCAGCCAAGCCCAGTTGAGTGGGTGGGGGTGGTCATCAGGAAGGCCCAGGGTGAGATCTCCCAACAGTTGATGTCACTTTGGAGTTGGCTGTAGGTGGGCTGCACACACTTATCTTTTGGGGATAAACAGATATGTTGGAGCTAAGAGCAAAAGAGTCCCTTTAAATCCAAAGTGAGCATCAGAGGCTGGACCTCTGACAGATGTTGGGTCATAAATACACCCCTCCCCTGCGAAGGCAGTGATTATTTTCCTCTGCTTACGGAGCCTCCGAGACGGCCAGTAAATATGGAAACTCAAGGCCGTATGAGGTATTTACACTTCAAATAAATTTTTAAAGTTCTGATGTTTCAAATCCCAAATGAAGTACTGAGGAAAAAAATTTTGTTTGTTCTTGTTTGATTTTGGTTTTGGGGCCATACACACCTGGAAGTGCCCAGGGTTTATTTCTGGATCTGATATCAGGGATCATTCCCAGTGGGTTTTGGGGGACTTTAGGAGGTGCCAGGGATTGAATCTAGGTGGGTCACATGCAAGGCAAGTGCCTTCCCTGCTGTACAATCTGTCCAGTCTCCAAAGGACATTTTTGAACCCACAAGTAAATTCTGAAGAAATATGCAACTCTATTTTGAATAGGGACGAGCCACAAACTATGTGGAAAATGGTATTATTCTGCCACTCTTATCTTGCTCAGAACAGATGGACATTCAGTCCAGATGAGACTCAGGGGATAAGGGAAATTCCCCACAAGTGAATACAGAGGAGACAGAAGCCCTCCTGGTACTGTTAGGAAAGTGGGCACTGAGACAACCTTCAATTGCATAAGTCATTGGTAGAGGAGTGGGGGAAATTTTCCCACAGCACGCTTCTTGGTTGGAAATGTAACTGTTATGGAATAAGGATGCTCTATTGACTTTCCCTGGATGAGCAACCCCAGGAAGAGGGTCATTGAATTTAGGAAGATAAATTGTCACTCAGAAGACAATAATGGCCACACCTCCAAAACACCCTGGGTCCATCATGGGATGCTTTTCTGTCCACAGGCCAGCAATGAGAAGCACTCATGTTGCTTCAGATGATGCCCAGGCGAAGAGCTGGTTCTCTGAGATGCCATTGGAACAGTCCCCACGGATTCAATGATAAGGATGTGGCATGGACCATAAGCCATTTGAAGAACACAGAGACAAGCACTGATGGTGTAGGGACATGGGGTGACCATAATCAGATGGTGTAGGGAAATGGAGTGACCACCAGTCAGATTATGGTATAGGGAAATGGGGTGATTACCAGTCAGATGGAATAAGGAAATGGGGTGATCACCAGTCAGATGGCATAGAAAAATGGGTGACTGCCAGTCAGGTGATGTAGGGAAATGGGGTGACCATAATCAAATGGCATAAGGAAATGGGATGACCACCAATCATATGGAGTAGGAAAATGGGGTGATTACCAGTCAGATGGCATAGATAAATGGGTGACCACCAGTCAGATGGAATAGAAAATTGGGGCGGCCATCAGTCATCTGGCATAGGGAAATGGGTGTCCACCTGTCAGATGGTGTAGGAAAGTGGGGTGAAGGTCTCAGTAGGCAATCCCAATGATACCAGAGGAGTCTGTGGAGACTGAAGCAGACCACAGTTCACCTCCAGTTTCACCTCTAGTGTCATGGTGCAGAATGTAGGTGTGTCCTCACCATCTGTCTAGCTCCCAGCCTATTACACGGGATGGCCATTATTTATGAAATCTAAAAAATTACAGAAATACAAAAGGGCCTGCAAAGACCACGGTGGGACCAGATAAAAATAGGCGAGACAGACATGCAGGGATGCAGACGGCCGCCGTGCCCGGGGTGCCAGGGAGGTTGTATATTTTTAGAATATACTGGAAGCCACACTGCTTTTACTTAGGTTTTTATGGTTTACCACGAGATGCAATTTTCTGGCCTTATATGCAGTTGTAACAAAAGTCAGAGACGTTTTATGATAGCTGCCACAGTTCATAAGTGATGGGGTACACTAAAATATTTATAGAACTGTAAAACCTTGATTTCTCTTCGGTTCAGCAGCTGGGGCCCCACGCAGCCCCTCCCGGATTCCTCACATTTCTTCACCTTTGGATGACAAAGGAGCCCAGGGTCCAATTCTTCTCTGGAGAACTGATTCCCCAGTGAGGAAAAAGCCAAGTTGACCCGTCTGTGTGTGAGTGATGCTGACACTTCAGCTGGACAATGCTGGACAATTCAGGTCTGAAAGGAAATTACCTGGACATGCTTCTCAGAACAGGGGTCAGAGGGACCCAGCTCTGGGCCTGTGCCTCTCACCTTTGGCTGCCTTCTGGGAAACTTCACCTCAGAAGCTAAGCATCCCTCAGCATGTAGGGAGTCAGCCGGGTGGCAGAAAGACGAGCTACCTCAAGGGGCTCAAGGGGTTTCATCAGTGGCCCTCGTCTGTGTGAAGGTCACCCAGCTGGAGCATGCTCTGTGATGCAAAAGAACACGTGAGGACAGGCAGGGGTGACGTAGAGAAAGACTCATGGGCAGACCCTACAACTGGTCTGATTTTAAAGTATTAGAGAGACAAATGCAATGAAAATCAGCAGCTATGGACCATTAGTGAAGGACCCTGGGGGGAAGACCACCAAATCCAATTTTCAAAAATAGATGGAAAAAGAAATATGTTGGGAAAATAAAAATTATTGGTGGATTACTGATCAATAAATACACACACGTAGATGATCAACAGATAATAGAAATAGAAATTAT
Organism: Suncus etruscus; assembly: GCF_024139225.1. Taxonomy (NCBI): domain Eukaryota; kingdom Metazoa; phylum Chordata; class Mammalia; order Eulipotyphla; family Soricidae; genus Suncus; species Suncus etruscus. The sequence goes on along the minus strand of NC_064865.1, from coordinate 62,608,855 downwards.
AGGCAAAGTATTCAGAGAAACATACGTAAGTGATTGGCACGTAGATGAGAGCAATAATGACTTGGAATAAACTGAGAACACAAGTTTCCATGTGGGCTGTAGTCAGAATTTGCAAATATTCTGTCCTCAAGAGGAAGATTTCTGGTATGAAGTAGAGAAAATGTTTAGTTAGAGTTTGGACACTTTCATCTTTATCCAATGATAACAAATTAAATGACTTCACCAACTGAAGGATGCACCCAAAAGATAAACACTGCCCTAAGGGAGAAGAAAGGACCATTTCATCTAAGTAGGGTCATAGTTAGCAGAATCATGAACACTTTCTGTTTTTGTTTTTGTTTATTGGGCCACACCTGGCAGCGCTCAGGGGTTATTCCTGAATCTGTGTTCAGAAATCATTCCTGGCAGGCAGGGGGACCATATGGGATGCCGGGATTCGAACCAATGTTGGTCCTGGGTCAGCCGCTTTCAAAGCAAATGCCTTACCACTGTGCTCTCTCTCTGGCTCCGGAAGAAGGGACACTTTCTGACACATTCACTCCAGACTAGGTGTGCTCAGTCCTGCGAGGTTTGACTCACTTCCTGGTCAAGAACCATGCTGGCCTCTTCAGCACCCAGTGAATTCACAGTCCCAAGTGCTGACCAAGTATAGAGTAGCCAACCAACGATTGTCTCCCCATTTCTAATGTACATTCCTAAACATGGTGTTGTGCAAGTCTCTTCATTTATGTAATAGTTTGACGTGATGCCATTATATGAGCCCGGTTGAAATGAATTCTGGCTGAGCTCTACCGTCTCAGGCCAACAAATGGACATTCTTGTAGAGATATTTTGCAAGATTTTTTTATTGGAAAGAGCTTTTTTTTTCAAGCAAAGACCTTTCTTAAACTTTCAAACACAGAAAATCACCTTTTAAAACCAACAGCATGAAGAACCGTTTTCCTGCTGCCAAGAAAGATCCTGAGAGGGGTATATTGGTTAGCTCCTGGCTGACATGCATTTATTTCTCTTTATCTGATGGAACTTTGCTGGGATGAGAATGTGGAAAATGCAAACATCTGCCAAACTAAAAACCTGTGTGCTCTGTGGCAACAGTAGACAAGCAAACTATGACTTCTTTGATGTCAATGTTCCCAAATGGGTGTGTGTGTTCTTCTGAATTTTCTGTCGCAGTGAGAGAAGCCAGGCAGGTGAGTTGTTAGGGAAGGATGGGAGAGAGGTTGGTTTCAAGAGTTCATACCTTACAGGGTTCAGAAAGTTGTACATCTTTTTGCCACACACACACACACACACACACACACACACACACACACACACACACACACACACACACATTCTCCAGGGCAGACAACCATTGGGCCCATTTCTGGAAGGAACCCCTTTTAAAAATGGATTGTTAAAATCTTTGTGTTTGTGCATTAAGAGGTGCTTGTCAGAATCAAAGAATGCATACGACTTACCCAGAACTGCCAGCGACTGCCTTTGAAAAACAATCTAACAGTCAGTGGTGTTTCCAAGGGGTGCCACCTAGAAATGCCCAGAAAACCCAATAGATGGAGACAGGAAGCAGCTGTGTGGTCATGTCTCTGCACTTACAACCTTCATCTGAGAGAAAGAAGTGTGGGTGGTTTTGCTTGGTTTCTTCCCCAGCAACAAGACTGAGGCAATTTGGTAGGAAGAGCCTTCCATTCTTTTCCGCTGGCTGGTTAAGGTCCAGCCTGCCTGTGGCTCCTCCTCTTTGTATGTTGGCTTGGACAGAGCTAAGAATCATAAACAGAATCACTGTTTCTGGGACCAGAGCAATAGCACAACGGTAGGGCATTTGCCTTGCATGCAGCTGATCCAGGATGGACGATGGTTCCAATGCCGGCAACCCATATGGTCCCCTGAGCTTGCCAGGAGCAATCAAATTCTGAGTGCAGAGTGAGGAGTAACTCCTGAGCACTGCTGGGTGTGACCCAAAAACCAAACCAAACCAAACCAAAACAAAAATCACTGTTCCTGGTTCCCTCTGGGGAGTCTCCAGGACTCTGAAGAGATGCCGAGTAGCTCCTTTCTCTTGACTTCATGTGAGTCATAAAGGAGGGAGTGTGAGTGTGGCACAGAGTTGACCCAGCTGGCATGCGTCCTCCTGGAGGGCGGCTGTGTGGTGTCTGAGACAGCCATGGAAAGAGAGAGTTTGGGGGACTTCATGTGCCTGAATGCAGGAAGACCCTTAATTCTGTAAACACCTTGAGCTTTTGCAGCATTTTACCTAAACAAGAATATCTATGTAGGTGTTGCGTTACAGGCTAGAATATTGCATTAAGAAAATCATGTATTCATCTGAATACTAGGAAAATATCCTTGAGGTCCTGTGATTCATAATACCAAAATGTAAAGCTGTTAGTACAGTGATTTCTCTGGGCCTTGGAGAGAGCTGCAGGCCATGTGCCTTCCATGATCCCTGGCATGCATGGTCCCCAAAGGGTGTAGAATGGGACCCCTTTCACCTCAAACTTCACCCCCACATCAACAAGACACCAACCTCAAACAAAGCATTATTCCTCATCCTTGAGGGTTGTAGTAGGAGAACTTGCCATGGACAAGACTGTCAACTGAGCCAGAAATCTTGGGCTACTTCCCCAAGAAGGGAAATTTTAGTTGGAAATACATTTCTCTCAGATGAGGGACTTTTCATAGCATTGTAGGATGGTAGCCATGTCTTCAGCCAGGCTCTGAGACCCGTGTGAAGTGGTTCTCAGGTGTCTTTTCATGGAAAGAGCGTGAGAAGTCCGTAAGGAGCCTCTGCTCATGGGAGAGAATCAATCATGCCTTTCCATGCGTGCAGAGACCAGGAAGCAGCATCACAAGTTTTGTCCCCTGGATCATCTCAGTGGCATCACTCAATGAATGATCCCAAGAGCAACATCAGCTGGTGACCTTTCAAAGTGAAGACCCCTTGCTTCCTGTCAACTAATACAATACACGCTAACTCTCACCTAAAAGCTTGTTTGCTTTTCTTCCGAAGTCAGCGGTTCAATTTCCTTTTCAAATTGAATCGGTTAAAAAATGGGTCGACCTACTGTGTGGGACAATTGCCCTGAGTCCTCATGCACTGGTCTTGTCACCCCATCTTTGTGGAATTGTCCTAGATGGCTTTATGCCTTCCTGTTTTGGTAAGCACACACATGTCTCTTGTCTTTTAATACACGAGGCGTATTTTGACAGAAAGTTCTAGATGGTGAGTTTTAGTTACAACACACATGTGTTCGTTGCACTTCCAAACAGTGCTCAGAAGTCTTTCCCAGTGATATCATGTCCCTAAGTGAGCCAGATAATTTCATGTGAGGGTGAGGATACTGAATTCCTTGGTCCTTCAATGCCCGGAACTATCATGGTGATCCTGGTGGTTTTTGGGGTGGGGGCATCATAAGGTGCTGGACTTGGACCAGGAAACACTGATCTCTGACCCATCTGTATTCTCCCACCCTTTGTTCGTAGTGTTTGTCACCTGATAACCCAAGAGAGGTGCTGGGAGGAAGGTACGCACACATTATTGATTATGCTTTCTGATACATGATGGAATGAATTTAAGCACTCATGATCCTCAACATGGTGTCTAGCGTCAAGAAATGTGGAAATGGACACAGCAGGAAAGCATGGCATTCTGGTGGCCAGCAGGATGCTCACTAAAGATAAAGGGGTCGCCTCCTCAGCTTCGGGAATCTATCCTTTAAAGGGGATTGATTCATCAGATCTAATAAGAGATCATTATTCCTTTCTTCTCTGCCCAGCTACATAGCTGTTGCTTAGTAACAGGCCCACGATGACCATTTTTCCTCTCCCCATCGCAGACACAGCTAATTGCCAGGTTTTGAATTATTACAGTAATTTTCTATTTCAGTGACCTTATTGGTCTAAGAACTACAGAGTTTCCAAAGTCAGAGTTCCTTGGTGGGCTCAGCACAGGGAGGCCGTGCTGTGAGCTGGTCTCTGAAGCGACTCTTGAGTTGAGCTCAACATGTTGACTCGAGTCAAGTTCCTGGGGAAGGAAACAGCTGAACCCCGATACTTTCAATTAAACAGGTCCTTCCCCTCATCTGATGGCATTTATTCCTTTTCTAGCTCCATGCAATCCTACTTGGAATACTTGGACTATGAAAGAACTTTCCAGAGTCATGTCTAATTTCCTGACAAAAGAAGCTTATTGATCTTTTTTTTTTTTTTTTTTTTTTGGTTTTTGGATCACACCCGGCAGTGCTCAGGAGTTACTCCTGGCTGTCTGCTCAGAAATAGCTCCTGGCAGGCACGGGGGACCATATGGGACACCGGGATTTGAACCAACCACCTTTGGTCCTGGATCTGCTGCTTGCAAGGCAAACGCCGCTGTGCTATCTCTCCGGGCCCGCTTATTGATCTTAATTTATCTTATTTATCTCCTTTAGTTTCATGCAATGGTGTTATTTCATCCTTGCCAGACATCCCCTGTCCTTGACCTTATCCTAGATGTTGAATTCTGGGGCTTTGACTCTTTGCCCCGAAGTATGAACACAGCTCATGAAGCTGTATGTAGTGTGCACGAGAGTCCTGGCATGGCTTCTCCTGAACTCAGGCCATCCTGTCCCTGTCTCGATCTCTGTCTCCAAGCTTTCTCAAGAATTTTTGCTTTCATGCTGACTTAAGTTTCCAGTTTAAGATGCTTTTGATCTGCTCTTTCTCTTTACTTGGTTTTGCTTGTGAGACTTTCCCCTGCCAAGAATCCATCACGCCGGCATAAGCCACAAAACCAAATCCTGTGCTCCGATAGCATCTTCATAGTCGGTGGTATCCCTCAGATCTTCTTTCTTTCTTTCTTTTCTCCCAGGCACGCACGAGTGAGAAGCTGCTTTCCCGGGTCTGTGTCTCCACCCGAGACTTCAAAGTGACTGGTGCTCTCTTGGGTCTCTGTGGCACGAAAGAGCGCTTATTCCAAGTGCCTCACACAGACCTGGGTTCTCCAGCCCACCTGAGGGATGACACTGTTGCCTTCTGGGATATCTGTTTCAGACACTGCAGTCGCCTTTGAAGGGTTTGCTCTGGGTTGCTGCTATTCCCAACACTCCCAACATGGCGTCTTCTGTTTGATCTGGATCTTCTGTTTGATCTGGTTCGAGATTATGTTCAGGATCCATGAGGTTTGGAGAATTCATGGGAAAGTTTTGTAAGTTCCCTCCCTCCCTCCCTCTCTTCATTCCTTCCTCCCTCCCTCCCTCCCTCCCTCCTTCCTCCCTCCCTCCCTCCCTCCTTCCTTCCTTCCTTCCTTCCTTCCTTCCTTCCTTCTTCCCTCCATCCTTTACTCCCTCCCTCCCTCCCTCCCTCCCTCCCTCCATCCATCCTTTACTCCCTCCCTCCCTCCCTCCCTCCTTCCCTCCCTCCCTCCCTCCTCCCTCCTTCCTTCCTTCCTTCCTTCCTTCCTTCCTTCCTTCCTTCCTTCCTTCCTTCCTTCCTTCCTTCCTTCCTTCCTTCCTTCCTTCCTTCCTTCCTTCCTTCCTTCCAAACCCCTTCAGTCTTTTTCTCCCCTTTAATCATCCTATAGAGTTGACCATCTTCAGTCCATTTTGCAGGCAGGAAGCTATTTCAATATAGTCTAGACTAGAGCAAGAAGGTGCCTGGGCTATGTATCTCTCCCATTTCTCTCTGGATGAAAGACACTCCCTGAAAATACTCACTGCGTCAGACATGGAGAACTTGCCCTTTCCTACTCCTCTCTCTCCCTGGGCAGGGTCCTTCCCCAACACCTTGCCAAGCCCAGACTCTGGTGACCCCACAGTTTTTACACTCTAGATGCCCGTCCCTTTGTTTCCCTGCCAGTCTCTTGTCCTAGCCTTCCTGCCTGCCCCCTCATCTCCCTCTCTATCTCTCTCTTTCTCTCCATGATCAGTGTCATCCTCAGTTATAACACTAAAATAGGGGTTGAGATTTGCGCTTCAATTTTGCCCCTCTTTTGAAGCATGCTTCCAGCCCAATGGGACTTTCTCTGCCACTGGGCACAGAGACCTGCTCTTCTGCGTCACCAAAACCATTCTAGGGACATCTTGGGTGAGCACGACCAGGGCAGGACCTACAAGTGTCTTCCCTATGCAGGTCACTTTTAGAAGTGACCCTCAGTTTTCCTGCCTGCTCTTACTGACCTGAGCAGGCTGTTGGTCTGAGCCAAGCACCTACTCTCCTTTCCTGAACAGATTCAGTTTGTGCCACGCAATCAATGTGGACAAGCCGGAATGCTCTGAAGGAGTTTGCCTGCATGCAGCATTCTATATGGTCCCTTTGAGCATTACCAGGAGTGATTCTTGAGCAGAGAGCCAGGAAGAACCCCTGATCATTGCCAGGTATGATGCCCGTTCCCCCCCAAAGACCTAGCAAAATCAAAATTTAAATTTGGATAGAGCCTGGGAAAATTTAGCAGCAACTTTTTCCTCTTCCTTTCCTGGACATCCTCATTTTCTGGTCCCTGAAGTTGGCTACCCTGTTACCTAAATACCTGCTATTTCTCCCTTACACCTTGCTGCTCATCGCCTCCATTCTCAGGGAAGTCTTCTCTTGTCTCTAAAGTTTGCCTTGTCAAGGAGAAGGCGCTTGGCACGATGCTTTTTACCCGGGGAATAGCCCCACCTTCCCGAACTCCTGTGATGACCTTTGCCCCTCAGTTCTAGCACTGCCAGCTACTCCAGTGCCCAGCTCACCTACCCTGTCCCTACTGCTTCATGATGCCCATACCCATCTTTTTCATCTCTGCCCCACTGAGCTATCTCTGTGTGTAACAAAGCTATCTCTGAAATTATTCTCAACAGCCACAGATGCAGCATATGATCTGCCAGACACCAAGTACAGCAGGGGTCCTCAAACTTCTCTAAACAGGGACCAGTTCACTGTCCCTCAGACTGTTGGAGGGCTGGACTAGAGTTTAAAAAATCACTATGAACAAATTCCTATGCATCCTGCACATATCTTATTTCAAAGTAAAAAACAAAATGGGAACAAATACCATATTTAAAATGAACAACAAGTGAAGTTAAATCAGCAAACTTATCAATATTTCAGTGGGAACTGAGGCCTGCTTTTGGTGGGCTGTAGTTTGAAGACCTCTGCCTGAGACTGAGAGGAGGAGTCAGAGAGTGGGGTGCATATCCCAAAATTCACAATGTTGAATTCACATTCACACTGGTTGAATCTGCTGCTAAGCAGGACAGGCAGCAGCGCCCAAGACACCAGATAAATGTCTTCAGTGAGCCACATGTGATCCACAGCCATAGTTTGAAGACCCCTGAAATAGTTACAGCCCCTTCCTGTTACTTCTGAGGTTCTCTCCTTCCACTGGAATAACTGTCCTTTATCCTGAATACATTATAATTTTTCCTTCCTTTAAAATAAAATGTCTTCACTACACACAGACACACACACGCGCTCAAACAAAAAGTAAGAGTTCTTTGGTGATAAAAACCAACAACAACCCAAGAACGTTATGCTCACCCAATAGAAGTCTATAAAATATATTAATTGGGTCTGCAGGATGCAATGACCACCTTCTCTGCGATGAGCCCGCACACAGGGGCAAACGCACACAAAGACCTGGGTTGCATTGGTTGGCTCAGAGGCTCTATTCATCTTGGCCCTGCCCACCCTCCACACATGCCCAGAGAAGACTGTGGGCATGAGACAGGCATGAGGTGGAAGGAGGAGCAGCTGTCTCTTCTCACGCACTTGCTGGGTTCCCTGGCAGTATTGGCCCAGGTGCAGAGCGAGAGGAGGCATTTCTGCCCGTGGAAGCCACCGCCTCGATCCTGGCCAGGATGCTTAACACAGAGATGCCAGCCAGAACAGACAGTGACATCACATCCTGCCTGACCTTCCTCTGCCCCCCAAGTGTTCTGACCAAATTTGCTCCTCCAGACTTTCTTCCTAGCACATACTTTAATGGGCCAAGATGGGTGCCTGAAAGATAGTCCATTCTTGTTGCTGAGTCATTCACTTATATATATTTTTTTGGTCCCTGCTGCTTTCCTATTGGCCAACAGATTAAACTAGTCGACCCCCAGGAGGAGACGTTGGCTTCTGTCTCCCAACCGACGCATGCTTTATTTTTTTTATTCATCGTCAACTCGAAATGACACCGAGCAATGCGAAGGCTGCCTGTCTCAGCCTTCCGTTTAATTACCCACACCGCATTTTATTAGCATCGTCTCGGACCCGGGAATTCTGACTAATTAATTTCACCTGGAATTGCAGGGCCCCGGCTATGAAAAATCGCATTTGGCCATTCTGCGAGAGCAGCTGCGTATTAGAAATATCGCAGCCCCGTCTGCGGGGTGAGAGTGAGTGAGAGAAAACAGCTGATTGTAAAAAACAGCCACTTCCCTGCCACCCTGGAGGAATTATTATTGGCAAATAGTCTTTACTGCACTGCCTTGATTCCAAACACGAGCCCCCAAGTTTACGCGGGCATCATTCACCAGGATGGCTTTTCTTCCCCTCATTTGGGTTTTAATTTGTAGCCAGGCTTCTGGGATGGGGCTTCTCGGCGGGGGCCCAGGCCGCCTGCCTGCCTCCCAGCTCATGCATCCTGCCAACTTCATTTGCTGGTGCACCGCATTTGGGCCGGGCTGGCACCAGGAGCCCATCAGCCCTGAATCTGGGCGAATGGCATGGCCCGGTGCAGGCTTGACCTCTCCAGGACAGACCCCACTCGGAGAAGGCCCCACAGCCCACATCAGGGGCCCTATAACCTGCTTCCCACTCCCTCTCTACCCCCCTCCCCACAGTCCTGCCTCTCCTGCTCTGTGTTTTTGTTGGGAGGCTTTGTCTATGCTGACAACAGATGGTGTTTTAATAAAGTCCAGTAGGAATAGAACTGTGAGTAAATAGTGCTGCGCCTGCCAACTCTGTAATTGCTGGGCACCGATCAGCCTCTTACCTGCTCGGTCCAAATTGGGAAGAAACCAACTCTGCCCACACCTACGGCCGCAGCCTGCCGCTCCACAGCTGGGGGGTGGTTTGGGGGCCCTCCCGGCAGCCTGCCCCGTGCAGAGGAAGGGAAATTGTGTATCTGCCACGCTGCCTGGCACCAGGTCTATACACGGCTGCCATCTGGCCCGTCATCAAACACGGCCATTGAATCTCCGAGTGATGAAATAGCTTTTTCGAAAATCTTTGCTCTGGAAAGAAAAATAATCATAAAGAGCAAGACACACATGGCGGGTCTTCCGTGTCCTTGCAAAGGCCTGGTGAGTCCCGAACAAGCGTGAGCCGGGCATCTGAGTGGGAGCCTGACCCGGTGAACCCCACACACGGAGGGATGGACGCTCTGGCCTAAATTTTGCTCCTGGAAATGGCCAAGTGGGGATGGCCACTGGCCTGGGTTGTGACTTTACATCTGCTGCTTTGCTGTTGGTGCAGAGTTTCCTTCCAGACACACACACACACACACACACACACACACACACACACACACACACACACACACGCAGACATACCTGGGTGTTTGTTTACCATCATTCATGGGGGTCAGGGAAAGAATGGGGAGACAGTCATGTGAGGTGCGTGCACTCTGCACCCTCTCAAGCCGCCCACAACTAGCTGCTTTTGATAAGAATCCAGGAGCCCCCATGGTTGAGTAACCAGGAAGTGGCTAATTCTGGCCCCTAGGGTCATGACTGGGGAGCTGACCAGTTTCCTTCAAGATGCCCATTTTTTAACAGCAAGCACTTTGCAGAGAGCAAGGATCATTCTACTTCAAGGCTAAAACATGAGGTGGAATCTATATCTTGGTGTTTGTGGAGGAGACAAACTCGGGACATGACTGATTCTCAGAGAGTCCTCATTCCAGGGAACTACTCAGGTTAGCAGGGCATCAGGTGGCAGGACACTAGAGGGGCACATGTGACAATGAGTGGACAGGACACTCGAGGACTTGTGTGATGTCCCCACTCTGTCCCTGAGGAAGCTGCTGGCTTTCCTGGTAGACATCACTGTGACCTACTGGTAAAGTCTCATTCCCCCTGACCTCACTGATGTCAGATGCAATGCTATTTTGTTTTGCTTGAACTAGGAAAGGATTAAAATATGCACATGCAGACATGCGTCCATTCAACTCTTTCCCCAATTTTCTTTCCTAACAGTCACAGATCCTGGGAACTTTGTAAGAATCACATGAGAAATTCACAGACATCCTTCCCTTGCGCATGTTGAGTCGACAGGTTCCTGGTTGGCCATGATCTATTTCTATGCCTGGCCCCAGTTGGTGCTCGCTCTGTAAATAAACTTACAGACCATAACCCCCCAAGGCAGGAAGAAGTAGGTCTGGATCAAAAATGCCACAGGAAATAATCCAATCCAGGATGAAAAGAGACAAAACATGGGTCGGGGGACCTTTCCACCATGTGAAGCAAGAGAGGAAGAGGCTAACTGGGACCGAAGATGTCAGTCAGATACCACCATGGGCAGTGGGGCCATGGACTAAGAAAAACAACTATCTAGAAGTTCTTCCCTCCCAAGTGAGTCTTTGACATGTAAAAGAGGAAGCCATCATTGTTAGGGGTGAAGGCCAATACAGCCATGATAGTTGAGAGTGAAGGTTGGTTAATCCAATAGTTCTCCACTGTCTCAGAACACTTCCCTCTGAGACATGGGCTCTGAGCATGTCTGAGACATTGCTTTGAGCAATAGAGATTCTCTGATGGAATGTTCTAGTCTGAGAAAAGGTCCATTAGGTCTGACATTGCTGGGCTGGCCAAGTCTCCTGGACTCCAGGGATACCCATTTCCACCTCCCCTCCTCCACCACATCCTGTCTCCATGTCCTGCATGTTGCTTCGGCTCCTGCCACACTTGGAGCTACTAGTAACTGTCTCACATCTAGTACCCCAGGTCACTGGTGCCTCATGCCCATCTTCCTCTGTATCTGACTCCCAGGCCTCTCCCTTCCACCTGGTAAGACACCCCAGGAGGCAAAGAGCTCCCAAGTCCATCAGAAAATCATCTCATCTCACCTCTTGTTGTGTCAGAGCCTCTGTTGGCTGCAGGGATATAGGTGGCATTTTCTGGGATGTGGATACCCTTGGGGGACCAGCACCCTGTCAGAGAGCAAAAGCAAAGAGTCCGTGATGTGCCCCTGTCCCTGAGACTCGAGCCTGGCCCTCCTTTCAGGAACAGCCCTTTTGGACATGGTGTGAGCAGAGGATCCAAGCAAGAAGCGCTGATCTAGAGGCGGTCATTGATCTGGGTTCCCCAAGGGCCTGACACTTGGCCTGTGTCCAGTACCAGATGGAGTCCTGGATCCTGCTGAAATGTGATTGTCTTAGACTCCAGCCCACTCTTCCTTGTGCCAGTTCCTTGGACTTTCTTCTTCCTGCCCTTGATTCTGACACTTTTGAAGGTTACATATAGGTTAATTCAAAAAATGCCTTCCAACTTGAGTTTCTACTGCTTTTCATGTGTTTGTTTGTTTGTGTTTGGGTCACACCCAGCTCAAGACTTTTTCCTGGTTCTATCCTCAAGGATAACCCCTGACAGTCTCTAGAAACCATATGGGTAGCTGGGAACCGAACCTGTGTCTACCATATGCAAGGCAAGAGCTTACCTGCTATACTCTCTTTCTCATTCTGTTTCTCTTTCTTTTTTTTTCTCTCTGTCTCTCTGTCTCTCTCTCTCTCTGTCTCCCCCTGCCCCCGACCTCTGTACTCTTTTTCTTTTGGTGCAGGGAAGGAGGTAGGGGAGTTTGGGCCACACCTAGAGGTGCTCAGGTCTTACTTCTGGCTCTGCCCTCAAGAATCACACCTAGTGGAACTTGAGTGATCCTATAGGATCCCGGGAATCAAACCCAGTTGGCCACATTCCAGGCAAGTGCCCTCCCCCTGCACTATCTCTCCAGACCCCCTAATGTTGGTGGATTGTTGGTGGGTGACCAGGGAGTTAAGGGGAGTTCACTGTAATGCCCACTTAGCAAGATCCTCTTCAGCATGGCTTTTTCAAGCTAGCAGGATGGCTGGATGCACAGATCTGCCCAGGGCCTGATCCCACTGGGCTGTAGGACTACTGAATCTACAGGGCTGTAGGATTGATTACTGGATCTACAGTTCTGTATAGTGCCAGATCCACAGGGCTTCTCACACTCACTGACTATCTCTACTGAAGACTTGGCAGTTTTCTCTTCATGACTAGGAAGGACATGGGTGGTTGTATGTACAGGGTGACTCTAAGACTGAACATATCAACTCTTTAGTTTTAATATGTATTGCTTTTTATTTTTCTGGTCCTTTTCTATTTGCAAGAACATCCCTTCCTCCCATCACCTTATGAACTCGGTCATCTATGGTGGTCAGGGAGGGAATGTGCGTCTTTATTTTCTATCTGGGTCTAATTTATTGTGTATTATGACCAGCTTTCACATGCTTATAAGAAATCATTTTGGTACCAGATGTTTCATATGTAATGTACATTCATACATACATACACGTGTTTACTTTAAGAGCATTTATTTTAAGAAAACATTTCCAATGGGGGGAAAATGGTTTCACCAGAAGCATATCTTGACACATGTCAAGATTTTGCAGTTCCTTTACAGATATTATTGTGGGTTTTTTTCTTCTTAGATTTATTACAATGTTTGATTGCATGAATGGATCTGTTAGCGATTAATCCATCTTCATTCCTTTAAATCCATGTAATGTAATGCATGAAATGCAATGGTTGATATTATTAGATTTATGTATGCTGCTTTGTCATTTATCTCCTCTTGTCTCTCTAGCGTGGCTGTCATTGTTTCTGTCCATTTCTCTTTTCCTTTCCTTCATTAGGGTGATGGGAACAATCTTAGTACTTGATTTCATTCCTCCCAGGTCTCTTTGCCTTAATTATCTTTAATGGTGGCTTCTGATAATTTTGTTGATATCTTTAACTCACTCTCCTCTGTGTTTGGGGACTTTTTGTCACATTGTCATCCAAATCTATTCCTCTTCAGAAAGAGGATTTTAATTGGTGTTTGTGTCTTAGGTTACTTGGGTGTATCTTCTTTTTACTTGATGCCTTCTCCAGGCACATTTCATTTGGTATTAATCTGACCTAGAATGTTCTTACAATGAGGACTGTCAGCCTCATTGTAGAAGGATGAGATGACAATCCCAGAACAGTTTCACATATCTGCTGCCCCCCCCCATCTTTTCATTCACTAGCCCCACCCAAAGGTATTCACAGTATCTGCTTTAACACCCTTGTTTTCATCTTGGCACTATCTTGGGGTCTTTTCCACTTTTCCATTTCCCCCAGGGGTGATATAGGACAGGATTAGCTCCAGATGCAAGAAGGGGTACACCATGGCTCCATCCCAAAGATGCACCTGGTGGTTGGTGCTCAGTGCTCCCCTGAGAGAAAGGAAGAACAGATTTACAGATTTTAACATAAGTCAAGCAAAACAGTTCATGCAGGGCTAGAGAAATAGTACAGGTGGTCGAGTGCAACAGACCCATTCAATCTCCATACCCCCCAATGTTCCAAGAGCCCCCCAAAAGGAATCCTGAAGTACAGAACCAGTTCAAACTCTTAGGCACCACAGAATGGGATTCCTAAACCAGAAGAATGAGAAAGAAAGTGGATGGAAGATAGTCAAAGTCTGCAGAGAGTTTTCATATTAGAATCCTCAGTGCCTGAGCAGGCAGGAGAGAAGATGAATATTTTTTTTGGAGGGGAGGAAATGAATTTAATTAAATTAGGTCACCTATTTGGGAAATGCACTCGCCTCATTATGTTATTGAGTATAGAACGCAACAGATGCAAATGTCCCTTTGCCTTCCTTTATCAAACACTCATTTAAACACAGGCTCATTTAAGCCACAAGCCACTGAGGGTCAGGCTACAGAAAGACCAGGTGATTTTGGAAGAAAATGAGTACATTTCAAAAACTGCCATTTTAATCGCTTCCTACTCACTTTTGAAAATATTAGGAACATCCTATTTTTTCCACATTCATCAACTAGATAATAACTAGAAAAAAATCCTATTTCTATAATTCATGTTCTTCCTCAAGTTAACTTGCCCTGGCACTATGAAAAACAAAAACAAGGGGCCAGAGAGATGGCACAGTGGTAGAGCATTTGCCTTTCGTGCGACCAACCCGGGAGGGACCCGGTTCAATTCTAGCGTTCTGTGTGGTCCCTGCCAGCCTGCCAGGGGCGATTTCTGAGTGCAGAGCCAGGATGGCCCCTGAGTTCCACTGGGTGTGGCTCAGAGGCCAGTCAGCTAATCAATTAATAAATTAATAAAGTTACAAAACAAAACAAAAATGGAACCTCACTTTAATGCTGCACCTTGGAAAACTTTCCTAGCTTAGGGTCACTAAAGAGCTTCGCATGTCTTTGTAATGAACCTTGGTGAGGAAATATCAGATCTTTGTTCTAGATTGTATGTTATATTTCAAGATTAAATTTCCCCATGTCAGGTGATGTGCAAAGATGTTTAGGGACAAAGGCTAATATACCCCTTTGAAGACTTACTCAGTTGGCCCAATCTTTGACTTAGGGACTATTTAGACTATTTATACTTATTTAACCTGCTCCTTTCCATCACAGTTTTACACCTTCAGATCCAGCCACCCCCTCTTCTTCTTCTTCTTTTTTTTTTTTTTTTTTTTTTTTTGTAGCTCCTTTGCTATTTTCCCTGTGCTCTGAACACTTCTCATCATTGCATGATGTTTGGTCTCCTGGAGAATCGAATTCCATGCGATCCTGCCAGCACAGTCTCTTGACAGGCCCAGTAATGACGTGTCAACATTTTATGAATAGTTAGCTTTGAGAAACACTCACGCGCCACAATGTGGGTTTCTCCGGCAATTTAATGCGCTGTCAGCTGACAGTGCTGCAGACCTTTGTAGAAAAATGTTTCCTCAGAGTTGACCTCCTGTGTAATGAAGACTTTGTAGGGTGGGATTTCGGATAACTGGTCCCCACTCTGGAGCGAGAAAAGCTCCAGCAACCACCTGCCTGCTGGCACTTGGCTAGTTCCCAAATACAGTTGGGTGGGACCAAGGGGTGGGTTCTAGTCTGTCCTGATGGAAGGCTCTGGCTCTTTGGACCACCGCTTTAGTCCCCTTGCACCCACAGGGAAATGTCAGGAAGGTTATTTCTGCAGCTTCGACTCTGGCAAAGTTTCATGCGCAGGCTCCTTTTCTGTATCTGTGAGCAGTGCCATGGACTGTCTGCTCCTTCTGGGTCATTTCAGACAGAGACAGTGTCCTGGATCTCCTGTCTGATCCCTTCCTTCTTCCTTTTGTGTGAAATACAAGAGAGCATCAGCCACAGACCCTTGACTAAGCATGATGGGATTTAAGTTGTTGGAAGAACGATTGGGCAGTAACTCACAGAGTTCTGGTAGTCCCCAGAATCTGCTCAGAAAAGCCTTTGTAGAAGCAATGAAGGGTTTCCGTTCCTCCTCCCTGCAGAAAGATGAACCCACGTCTCCCCAATCACTCACTTCTGAATTCCCCCTTTCCTTGGCATCTGAAAACTCTCTTTGATGTCTGCTTCTAAGGCTGCCCAAGGCCACTGGATTTGTTTTGTTTGTTTGGTTTTGGTTTTTGGGTCACACCCAGCAGCACTCAAAGGTTACTCCTGGCTCTGAGCTCAGAAGTCACTCCTGACAGGCTCAGGGAACCATATGGGATGCCAGGATTTGAACCAGGGTTCTTCCTGTGTTGGTTGCATGCAAGACAAATGCCTTACCGCTGTGCTATCACTTGGGCTCCACTGAATTTGTTTTCTGCCCCAATGCAATGAGCATCCTGCAAACTAAGCATCTCCCACATCACTGACACATCCAAGCAGGCCCTCCAGAACCAGAGTCATGACTCAAAGGACTGTCAACACCTACTCCCAAGGTAAGAGTTCAGGGGTCCATCTCCTGAACCTCAGGGTTTGCTGGGCACCATCAGAAATAGTCCCCACACAAATAACAAACATGTATAAAGCAGAAAAATCAGTATTACAGACCCCCTCCACCACCACCCCCAAAATAGCCAGCTCTTCTTCACTCTCTCTCAGCTCATCCAAGCAGCCTGACTCCTGGAATTTTTATTTTCATGTGTGTGTGTGTGTGTGTGTGTGTGTGTGTGTGTGTGTGTGTGTGTGTGTACATGATCAGATCAGAAACCAGCAGTGAGCAACGCTAACTTTCACTCTTTCTCTCATGCTGCTCTCTGTAATGTGGCTCTTGATAACAAGCTGCTTTTCTTCCTGCTCCTCTTCCTCCCCCTGCCTTCGTCCCTGCAAGGGCCATTGAACTAGGTACCCAGGAGGAGAGAAGTGGGGAAGGATGAGGGGTTTGGGGGAGGACTCCCCAGAAAGCACAGCAGGCAGGATGGATTCTGAGACAGCAGAGCAGCCGCCTGGTTAAAGCAGAGTCCGAGTGCTGTCAGCCTGGGACACATTCCTGGATTCCAGCACATTTGTGATTGTATTTGCTCAGGAGGATGTTTTTTATAAGAGGTTCGAGCAGGGACCCCAACAGGAAACCACCATATCATCTCTGATTACCGGTTCCCAGAATCGTGTGTGCTGCCCTTGGAACCCATTTGAGGAGCATTAACTGGCCCCATTGGGAGAAGTCTGGGCACAGGCTGTTAGCCATCCCCGTATCTTATTACTGAAGTTACTTCTAGATGCTCTCTCTAATCTGGAATCCAGGCTAATTCCTATGTAATTCAGCTCCTCGTGTATTTGGATTTCCCAAATCAGATCCCTAAGAAGGTGTATGGGGAAGGTGGGAGATATGGTACAGGGGAGGGATCTATGACCTGGGTCCCAATCCACATGGCATATGGTCCCGTGGGTACAACCAACAGTTATTTTTTTAAATAAATATTTTTATTTAAGCACCACAATGACAAGCATGTTTGTAATCAGGTTTTAGTTTTACATATAATATTACATATTTTATATATTAGTGTAATTATATATTATATAGTATGCTGTGCATAATGTGCAATGTTCTAAGTTCTGAACACAGAGCCTGAAGGAATTCTTGATTACCTCCAGGTATGACCCCCAAAATAAAGAGGGAAATGTGGGAGTGGGACACAAGAAAGCCTCAAAAAAGGGAAAATGGCTGGATCGTGTTGTTGAATTTTTTGGAATGTTATTATGAAGATTATAAACCTGGGGCTCAGTTTCTATCACACTTACCCCATTTTTACTAAATTAAAGGAATTCGTGAGCATTTCCTGATTCAACATTGGCCTATATTAACATTTTAAAAACAGTAGATGCCAGGTTCTCAGTTTTGTAAAGTCCTGATGCTTTGAGGTGTCAGGGTGAATCAGACAGAGAAATAGAGGGGCCACTCTCAAGAAATTGGAGTGTGGCATCCCAGGCAGTTCCAGTGTGGGCTCCCTTTTCCACCCTCCAATGTTGAACCTCTTTAGTTCAATCTTGCATTTCCCCTACTCTGTCCCTCCACCAGGCTGTTTCTGATTGGAAAGTTCCCTTCATGGCTGGCTTCTGCTCTTGTGCCTTTGGGTGGGCACACCTGGTGATGCTGAATGTTACTGCACATTCTCTGCTCTCGGTTCCCTCATTCCAGCTCTCAGGATCTAGCTGGCTGTGTGCAAGGCAAGTACCTTCACCCACTATCCACTATCTTTATGCTTCCACGTCTTCATACAGCTTGGTTGAACTCTATCTCAGAGAGAGCACTGGAGTTCGGGGTTCACTAATGGATCTTGCAAACCCAAGGGTGTGTGGACCAGATTCCCCCACTTGGGGATCATCTATGGAAGAATCCTACTTCCATTCCCTTAGTCTCAGGCTCCTCCCCAAACAGCTGGTATGCAGAAAAAGGACGTGGAGATTGGTCATGGTGGGGGAGGGTATGAAGGAAGGGGTGCCCGCTTGGGTGTGTGACTGGCTTAGAATGAGACCCCAGAGGGACCCCAGACCCATGTTCCCACTGATGCACCCTGTCTACCATATTCGAACCATTTACACCCTATCTCTTCCAGGGTGGAAGCTTGAGGTCAATGAGGATTTGTGACATCTCTGGGCATGGACGATGGGTCAACCCATCATACCCCCAACATCACCCCATTACTGAGATGGGACTGGGAGCCAGTACCCAAGTCAGGACTGAAGGACAGAGCATGGGAAATAGTGGGAGGGACTAACATGGCTGACCCAAGAGCCGTGTTCCCTTCTTCTGAAGAGTATTTGTGGTTCTGAAGAGAAATGCTGCACATTCTCATAGGCTGCCTCAAGACCTGCCTTTTTTCCTTCTGCAACTGTCATAAGCACCCCCCCCCCATACCTGGAAAGTTAGTCTTTATGCATCTGTACAGGCCAAATGTCACTCTGTATAGGGAGGGACAGCAGGGCTAGAATTTGAAACCAGTCAAGCTCCAGCCTAGCACGCCAGTTTTGTAGTTGGCCATGGTCCAGTCTGGAACCAGGCTCCACTGAGGATCTTCTTTTGCATCTGTCCTCTTATATCATTGACCTTAGACAGACCCAGAGAGCACCATGCTGAGGTGGCAAGATTCCCTCTGGATGTGCAGTTTTGCTTCCTGGGGTGAACCTTGATTCCAAATCTGCAATGAATCCTTGAGAGAAAGCGGGAGCACAGCTTTGATCAACTCTGATCGCAATTGCTGCTCCATTTTTTTGAGTTACTCTTACCAGTCTCTTCTGTCCTACTTTAGAAGTTTATGAATTTGACTTTGTCCAAAGTGTGTGAGGTACATAGACAATTCCGTGTTTTTGTTTTGGGAAGCCCTTGGGTGTCTGGGACTGTAGCCCCTCTGGGTAAGAGGGCAGGGCTGTAATAAATGAGTATCGGTGGGTTTCTCGATAATATAATTCGTATCGAATTGACTGAGATTTCTCTGGGGCATGTGTCAAGGGGAGTTTGGGGACTTGGCAAAGATGTGTGAACAGCTGTTTTGATCAAGAAAAATAATTCAGGGAAACTAAACTCATTTCATTTTAAAATTAAACCTTTTTCTTTAAAGTTGTTGAAATGGAGCATGCATGATGTGCGAATAATTCTCATGATTTTTCTACTACCACTTCATATAGATGTTTGTGAGGGCGGGGAGCCAACAGCTTGAGTTTCTCTTCCCACTAGCATCAACTAATCAGAATGCAAACAAATTCCTTTGTCCTCTCAGTCATAAATGGGACCTACTTCCTGCAGTTTCCATGCTCTGCTCCATGGATGCCCAAGGACCATCACCCAAGAAACCGCCATCTCAAGGAGCCACCTTTCCAAGGACCATCATCTCAAAGATCACATCTAACAACCATCATCCCAGGGACCATCATGCCAAGAAAAATTATCCCACTGACACTGGATGATGCTTTTCCTCTTCTGATATCCTGAAGGCTCCTCTCTACAGCAAAGATTCCGCCATTTCTGAAAGCAGTTATCAAGTGTCTGCACTGAAGAGTCAACTTGGGATCTGTCCCAGCTATTGATTTTCCTAACAAGCTCTCTTAGCCACACCAACGTGTATGCTAATGAGTGATTCAGGGTGAATTCCTCCATGGGATTCAGGGAACATCTGTGCTCTGGCAGGCTGAGGAAGCAATTCCTTAAAGGGAGGTGCTTTCAACCTCTCTCCCTGGCTTCCAGAGAAGAGGAACTAGAGAAGTTTTTAGAACAGCCATGAACTCACTAGCACAAGCACTGAACAACAAGGTCAGGCCAGCTTTCTGCTGAGGAAACATGATGAAGAGGTGAATAACATGAGAACTCCATGGCACAGAAACTCTTGCGGCCCCTGTGAACTCTTGCCTTGGGTCTTCTCCATTTGGCAGAAGTAGAAATTTTTGTACCCTGGGTAGAAAAATTGTCATTACATCCTTTAAAGTAAAACTGCAATCTCCTATCCATATAATGGGATAAAATATTTTCAAATCATCTATCAGAGAGAAGGGAGAATAGCCCACAAATATAAACAATCCACACAACCCAGGAGAATAGGAAATAGGCATTTTTTGAGAAAGGGCAAAGTTTCTGAACAGACATGTTTATGTAGGCAACACAAAGCTCAACTCATCAGGCTTCAGGGGAACAAGATGTCATCCTCTGCCTGATGGAAGAGATGTCATCCACAAGTAAAGGGGCATTGGAAAGGAGTTAGCAAAAGGGAATCCTCACCCCCTTTTAGAACAAAGACACTTGGGGGCCACCTGAATGGGAAACAACATTGCACTTTCTCAAACTTTGCAAATAGGTGGACCAACATGACCCATCTACTCCACTTGGGTGTATGTCAGGGAGAACAGGGCCAAGAGAGCAATGCCATTTTGTGTCCATCAACAATGGCTGGGTGTCTGGAGAGATAACACAGAGGGAAGGGCATTTGCCTTGCATGCAGTAGACATGAGATTGATCCCCAACATCACCCATATGGTTCCCTGAGCCCACTAGGAGTGATTCCTGAGTGCAGAGTCATAAGTAAGTTCTGAGCACTAACAGATGTGCCCCTTTCTCCCAAAAATAACACTAATTGGGTAAGGAAGACATGATGTACATATGTACACACACACAAACACAGACACAGACACACACACACACACACACACACACTGAGGATCGTTTAGCTAAAGTAATTCTGCCATTTTCCACAAGATGGACACACCTTGAAGGCATTTTGCTAAGTGAAATAAGTCAGGCAGAGAAAGACAAACATTATATGATCTCACGTTCTATGTAGGATCTAATGAAAGAGTAGTGAAAGACAGGAGAACAGATGAGCTATTTTCAGGTATGGGGTCTGTATGGTGGAAGAAATGGCAGAGATCAAAAAGAGATCTTCGCAAGAAGATCAAATTTTTGGGAAATAACCTGTGGTGGGGATGAGAGGAAGAAAGCTGTGTGACTGGGAGTCGCTAGTAAGGTGACCCAGGATGGTGTCTGTCACAGGAGAGGGCCATGACCATGTGAGATCATGGGTAGGAGATAGACTAGAGCTATGCTGGAGTAGTTCTGCAGGTTCAAAATGTGAAGCAACTCTGCTATAGAGATTCAGTTAAGGGCCCTTGTAGATCAAATACATGTCAGTAAAAAGGAGGAAAGGACAGAGGGAAGGATGGTGTTTTGGGGTCATAATTTAATGCTTGCTTTGTGGCATAGGAAAGTATAAGGGAAGGAGATGGCCACAGGTATCTCAGCCATATTTTCAAGGAAGGATTTGATTTTAGTTTATAAAAGAAAACAGGGTGTGAAAAATCAGTACATCTAATAAAAGGAACCCCGAAAAAGAGTCACAGTCACACACAGGAGAGCAATGTCCATTTGCACTGGCACATTTGAGGGCATGGAGCTTTCTATGAAATGATCTAGAATGCAAGTGCGGAAGCCCTAGCTGGTAATCAAGTTGGGCCTGAGTGTTGGTGGCAGAGGGTTGGCCCAGGGTTGCAATGGGCATGAAATGTCAGGGAGGGCTGGGAGGCTCTACCCTTCACTTTGGGGGTTGATTTGAAGGGTTGGTTTCCTGCCACCCAGACAGAAAGACAGTGTAGCCAAGATTCTCATTTCCTGTGCTTCTTACTTTGACTCTTTGGTGTGGAAATCCTTGGCTCTTAGCGAAGTCACTGCTGTTTCCACTATCCTCTCCCCTACCCCTACGGGTAACAGTTAGGAGGGTCTTTGGGGTTGGGGGAGATTAGAAAGGGCCGGTCACCAGCTTCCAGAACCCAGTGGGCCAGAGTGTGGGGATAAAGGGTAGAGTTAGTCATTAGAAAATCGGGATGGTACCACAGTTCTCAAAGAGAGAGATGGAGAGGGAGGAAGAGAGAGAGAGAGAGAGAGAGAGAGAGAGAGAGAGAGAGAGAGAGAGAGAGAGAGAGAGAAGAGAGAACAGAGAGTGGGACCTCAGCATGGGAGTGGGATTCAGGAGTGGTGGGTGCTGGTTTTGTGATAATCTGACTCTAGCAGTATAGAATACAAGTTCCTCCAATGTATGTGTGCAAAAGTGTTTATGCAATAATGTGTGTACATATCTGTGTCCGTGTTTGTGCAGTTATGCATACATGCATGCTTGTCTGTTTATACACAAGTGTGAGGGACAGTAAGATAATGTGAGATCTTGGCAAGTTCCAAGTTACACTCCCAGGATAGAAACATCAGAAGACGTTCTTCGGAGCCATGAGGTAACGCTGTGGTATCGGCCTCAGAAACGGAGGGTTTGTTTGATTTTGTTCACCCTCTGGGGGTAACCTTCAAGGTTAAGAGTCAGCAGGACATTGTCCATGAGCCAATGCTATTGAGAACCACACAAGGTGAAGTTCCCATTCAATATATTTTGGGTTAACGCAGGAAGGGGATGCGTGTATGTGTGTGTGAGGAAGAGAGACACACATGTATCCTAAGTGTGAACATAATTTTGCAAGTGCTATACATGGCATGAGTTGTTGATGTGTGCGTGAGCGTATGCATGTCAGTTCAGTGTGTATGCGTGCCTGTGGGTGCTCATGAGTAGAGACATGTGTGTTGTGTCTGTGCTCACTCTCACGCACAGAATTACATAAAGCCTTCAATCCCGGTGAGAGAGAGTTCCATGCATGGCATGCAGGAGGTGAGGGTGCCTGCCATTCCTGTAACCATGAGTTTCCCTCAGGGAAACTCCCAGCACCTCTGGGAGAGACCCCTGAGCACAGAGCCAGGATGTCCCTGAACACTTCCAGGTCTGGTCCCCAAACCAAACCAAAACAATAAACTACCCTACTATAAAGAGCCACATGACAGTCCTGCGGATCCATGCTGGAGTAACAGCACAACAGAGAAAGTGCTGGTCTTGCACACTGCTGACCTGGGTTCGATCCTTAGCATCCCATAGTGCCCTCCAAGCCCCATTAGAAATGATTCTGATCACAGAGACAGGAATAATCCCTGTGCACTGCTAGTTGTGGCTCCAAAAAAAAAATATTTGGGGAATAAACACATACAAAGTAGCTAAATAAGTAGTTTCTTTGTCTAAATGCTGCATCTGCATTATTAAACAATGAGTGAGTTGAAATCACACCAACGACTTGTTTGTCTGAATAAACATAGGGGTACGGGGTTGGTGGTTGCAGGAAAGAAAGCAGGGACTGTGGGCTCAAGATTGGGGAGACACGCACAGCCCTGAGAGAAACAACATCACATCCTGAGAAAATTCAGCTGCTGACCCATCTGAGGACTTAGAAACCATTAATGCCAATGGGCTGCACCCTAGCTGATAGCTGTTTCTCCAAGAACAAAGGCAGGAGGTTCCAGAGACTCTTCTCTCATGACCTTTGAAAACCCCTGAAAATACTATGAGAGCTGGAAGCCGCTTGGTTCATGGCACTCCATAAGGGAAGGAGAGCACCCAGTGGGGCGCCCTCTGGAGTTGCCAGGCAGGGAAGGACTCCCTGACTGTCCCTGCTCCTCGTATGGGGACAGTCCATGTCATTCCCCAGAGAGAAAGAGACCTAGAGTGGAAGCTACCCTGGCCCTGCGTCCTGGCCCAACTGGCTGTCTGACTTGAGTTGCCTGCAGGTGCTCCCTAAGGAAGTGCTCTCTGGTTTCTCTAGAAGATACCTCATCCTGGTGTCTCAGGACAAATGAAGGTTGTTCTCCACTTGCATCCCTCAGGCACCACAGGGTTTCTCTTGACTTGAGTCAAGGTGTAGGAGAAACGAGTTGGGATGCCCAGCAGAAATCTTGGCCAGGTGGAGCCCACCCTGTCCACACCCAGTGGTATTCAAGGACCTCAAGGGCCACATACGGCCATGCTCAGAGGACCACATGTAGCCAGGTCATGTGTCATCATTCTTGTGCTAGCATCCCAGCCCCTCGACTCACTACAGACTTATGAAAGTAGCAGGTAATAAGAGCAAAGAATGACAATGATAGGGGGGCCAGGGTCTTTGGCATCTCCCCTTCTCAGACAGTGTGGAGGATATTGAGGGAGAAACAAGGGTCCAGGCCGCCTGAAGACAGGCTCTCCCTACATGACCTTTGCCTTTGACCACAGTTGCTACGAAAGCCATGAGCTCACCAGACAGAAATTTCATTCTTTTCCAATTGCCTCATCTGTAGGAACAGTTGCTTCTTGACCCACCAGCCATACTCTGTGGGCCCAGCGTCTCCCTCTGCCTACAGGCAGCTATTCCTGCCGAGTCAACACAGACAGTCTGAACTTTTCCCACTCGATTCCAGGGCGTTCAAATCTATTTCCATCGACTCTTTCAATAGGACATCTCATCAAGCTCGACCGGAATGGGGAAGCTCGATGAAGCACTCACTGTTGTCTTTGGGGTCTAAATTTGGGTATTCAAGAGCCCTGCTTCATTCAGTCAGTTTCCTGGAATGTCAACGTTCCAAGGCATCAAGTCAAATTTCTTAATCCTTCTTAGAACTGGCCCCGATACCCACCCAGCCAGCCACCCACCCAGGCTACCCCGATGACTGAATACATCGGTCAGGCCAAAGAATGTTGGAAGGTTCAACCAAAGAACTTGAAATCTCCTGCATGACCTAAGTCAAATGTTATGGTGGATGTTCTTCCCATATGCAGTCCAAAAAGTCCATTCATGTCAGGGCAAGGGGAGCACATGCCATCAGCACATAAGGTCCATGGGAAATATCAATGTGCCCCTTATTCTTTGGGCAGAAGAGATTGAGTTTATTTGTGAAGTGAAGGACGCCTTTGAGACATACCAGGATGGCCAAGATGGCCCCTGGAACAATGGGGTGAGCACCCCTGTAGCTGGGTGTTGCCCCATGCTGTGGCAGGTGGTGGAAAGAGCCGGTCTGTCTCTGAGAGTTTCCCTGTCCTGTTTCTCAGTCCACCCTCTTCCTCTGCAAGCATTTATGAGATCCGGGGGAAACAAAGAAATATAAGTCTCATTGGCTTATTTACTTTTTGACAGCTTTAAGAACTTTATTTGAAATCTCCATCACGGAACACCCGTTATTTGATTAGGAATGCATTAGTTGAGCAAACATTTCTGTAAAAATAAATATAAATCTGATTATGTTTGGTGGGCTTAAAAAAGCACTCCAGTTCTTAGACTCAAACTTAATGTTTGGTTTTCTCTTTGTTTCTTTTTTTAGGATCAGTCCCCTAAGAACCCTTGACTTGTATCTAGGATTTATATTGAGAAAGGAATTTCAATTCAATTCAAAAGCCTCATAAATACCTCGATGGAACAAGATATTTAATATTCTCCAGTTTTATTTTTCCTATAGAAAAACAAATGTGCTTCAAGCTATCTATAGACCATACCTTGGGCCATTTGGTTCCTGAAAAGATGATATATTTCTCCTGACCACAGGCATTGGATCATTTTTATTTGTCTACATTAAAAAATTAATGTTTTGTGCACTGTTTCAAGTATAATATTAGCTCCTACTAGCCCACAAAATAAAATAAAGACTTTCATTTAAGAATGCCAAAACCTAGAGAAAAAATAAAACGTTAAGACCAAAAAACAAAAAGCAAAAATAAGATTCTGTATGTTTAGTGCAAAACTCTATAGACATACTAAGAAGTTATTACCTTTGAGATTAGAAGCGAGTGTATTATTTCATCTGAGTCCTGACTCACAAATATTAACTTGACAGAGTCCATTCAGGAAGAGCATCTTGCCTTTGAAGAAATGGAAGATTTTATTCTCAAAGCCCAAGGAGAGAAACTGAGTCACAGCACCTGTTTTCTAGAGTGTGCAGTTTCATGAACATGCAAACAGAAAAAAAAAAAAAAAGAAAAAAACATTCAAGAAAGGGGTAGAGTGAGGAAAACACATTTGAAATTTGAGAAAGCAACAGCAATACCTGAATCAAAACAAATACCTGAAATTTAAGAAATGAGAAAGCATGAGAAAGATCTTAATCTAGTTTATGTGGTCAAATTGATATGGGCCAACAGCCCTATCTGGTCATATCTCAGAGTTAATTTGATCAGATAGGATTGTGTGTGTGTGTGTGTGTGTGCGCAGTTGTGAGCATATGTGTGTGACTTATTATAAAAAGGAATAAAAACACAAATAGTGCTTTATAAGTGTGTGTGGGGGTGGGGGAGCCTTATTCCCTGTTGAGAATCTCGACTGGTTCAACTACTTTGAAAAACAAAACAAAGCAAACAAAAAAAACACTAAAAATTGAGCTTTCACGTGATCCAGAAATTTTATTTCTCAGCATGTACTCAAGGGCCTAACATCTTAATTTCGAAAAAGACTTTAATGGTAACATGAGCCACAATAGCCAGAATCTGGAAACATCCCAAGCTGTGGGAACAAATGAGTAGACCACACAATTGTGGTACGTCTATGCCAGGGGTCCTCAAACTTTTTAAACAGGGGGCCAGTTCACTGTCCCTCAGACCATTGGAGGGTCTTATGAACAAATTCTTATGCACACTGCATATATCTTATTTTGCAATGAAAAAACAAAACAGATACAAATACAATATGTGGCCCGCGGGCCATAGTTTGAGGACCACTGGCATGGATCATGACCCAGCTGTAAGAAAATGGAGAAATCAAGCAATGAGCTATATGAATGAAACGATAATAAAAGAAAAAAGTGACTAATGGCTACAGAGATGAAGATTTGGTCATAGAACTGAGTTTGCCTTAGGCGGGGGCATTACTACTAAGGGGTACCTGGGACATTAGTATTGGGATGATGTATACATGAGATGATCTTTAGCAATATTGTAAATCATTAGGCCTCAGTAAAATGGGACAAAAATAAGAAATCAGGATTGCTAAGGGTTTTGCTGAGCTCAGTTGAAGCACAGCCAAGTTCACTAATAAACACTCTGTATAATTTTTTAAAGGCATGTTTTTTGAAATACATCTTCTTTTAAAACCTTTCTTAAATGAATATATACCAGCTGTGTATAAAAAGAAAATAAAAATATTATGAGAGTATTTTATTTTAACGAATCACCGAGATATAGGAGACTCATAGTCTCCCAAATGGAAATTTTCTAGTATATCCAAAATCTAATGAAGAAAGTCAATAACAGTATCAATTGTATTTTGTGGTGACTAAAGAGCTGTGGTTTTCTGAGTCCAGAAATGGAGTACAGCAGTTAAGGCCTTGTATATACTTAACTGGGTTCAATCCCTAGCACCCGATACGACCCTCTGAGTTCCTTCATGGTTGATCCCAGAGTGTAGATTGAGGATTAACCCCTGAGTGCTACAGGATGTGGCCCCCAAACAAAACAAAACAAAAATAGTTGTATTTTCCTCATGTAGCTCCAAATTATAACAAATTATAATGTCATGATAAACAAATAAGAAAGCATCAATAACTCAATAAAGGGAATACGAAACAAAAGAACGTCACGTTTGAGAAAAGCCAGAGCTTGCACTCTTCGTGATTGATGGAGATGAACAGACAAAGAATCCTGAGAAACAACTGGTGACCACCTCAAGTTTTCCAGACATAGTCTTGGCATCCTCTCTCTGCTTTCAGAAATAGTCCAAATATTGAGGTTGTACCAATAAGAAAAACACAGGAGTCCACTTTCTGGGCTGAGCAGACTTGGAATCCCACCCATTTCTCCCCAGTTGAGCGAACACACCAAGGCATCGCCGAGTGCAAGGAAGTGGATGAGAACTTATCCACTTATTCCTCCATGAGGAGAAGCCAGAGAGAGACACATACGAGTCTAGAGAGAGATCAGCTTCTTGACTTGGAGGACTGCAGAAGGCAGACACTGCTGGATTGTCCCTGTCTGAGTGGGATGGGATGGGGTGTTTACGCAGCACCAGTGATATATTCTTGGCAGGACGCAACTAAAGGCGAATCTTGCGGGGATATTTCAGGATGTCTTGGAATGGAAAATCATGAACCTCCAAGAATCAATGATTTTCAGGGGGGGGAGGTGGAGGGGGATGGAAAGTAGATCTGGGAGGATGATGGTACCACGGAAGGTAGATAAGACAGAACTGAACAGGCCATGCATGGACACTTAGAACAGAGGGTGGGAGCAAGTCTGAGCATAAGATCCCAGGATGTCACCAGAGCAATGTCTTCAACTGCAGCTGATATCTTGGAAATACCACGAAGAGCTCAAAAGATGAATTAGGTTAAGAAAAAATATACCCACAGAAATTTTTAGTAAGAAAATTTAATATTTCAGGGTTGTGGGGTTAGAGTGATAGCACAGCAGTGGGGCCTTGCATGCGGCTGACCCAGGACAGACCTGGGTTCAATCCCCCGTGTCCCATATGGTCCCTCAAGTCAGGAGCAATTTCTGAGTACAGAGCCCAGAGTAACTCCTGAGCATCACCAGGTATGGCCCAAAAACCAAAAAAAAAAATTTTTTTTTCAGGGTTGGAGCAATAGCACAGTAGGTAGGACATTTGCTTTGCATGTGGCTGATCAGGGTTTAATGCCCAGCATTCCATAGGGTCCACCAAGTCTGCCAGGTGTAATTTCTGAGTACAGATCCAGAACTAATCCCTGCTCACTGCTAGATATGGCCCAAAAATCAAAAAGAAAATTAAATTTTTTTTTTTTTTTGGTTTTTGGGCCACACCCTGTGACGCTCAGGGGTTACTCCTGGCTATGCACTCAGAAGTTGCTCCTGGCTTCTTGGGGGACCATATGGGACGCCGGGGGATCGAACCGCGGTCCGTCCTAGGCCAGCGCAGGCAAGGCAGGCACCTTACCTCCAGCGCCACCGCCCGGCCCCAAAATTAAATATTTTTAAGTCACAGGTACACTAGTAGAACTTTTCTGCCTACTGTGTTTTCAAGGATCCTTTCAAATTTTTACAAACACAATCAAGTTGATACTACAGAGATGATTGCAAAGGTCCTGAAATAGCTAGAATATTAAAGTTCATTTGTTCACCATAATAGAACAAAATCTGAATAGAAGAGAGGATGAAACAGTACTACCATGTGAACTTAACCCTGGTCTTGTAGAAGTTGTAAGATCTTATCTCATATGATTTGATTAAAGAATAGAACAACAAATACAATTGCATAGAGCCCCAAATAGAAACCATATGATTTAGCAAAAGAAAACACAGCAGAAAAATGTATGAGACACAAAATAATCTTACTATTAACAAGGCAGCATTAAACTAAATATAATTGGCTCAATCCTTAGTGTAATATATACATACATACATATATATATATACATATATATATATATATATATATGAAGAACCCAACAGTTTCTAGTTTTTCACAATCTCTTACTGGCACTTTTGTTCCAGGACTCAGACAGGTACAGAAGACACAATTAGTCCCTTTTGGATGAAGGCCTTCTCCTGCATGTGACCATCACCTATTCATTCGCCAGCGCTGTCTCTGGTCCCCTGAACATCATCACCAGGAGTGTCTCCAGAGCACAGAGCCAGGAATAATCTCTGAGCGCCAGGTATGGCCCAACCACCCCCCTTCCCAAATAGTAAAAATTGAAAGTGAAAGTTAAATCCACGAGAAGCTGGGGCTGCATCACAATAGATCTGGGCATTTGCCTTGCAAGTGGTTGACCTGGGTATTCTCTTTAGCATCTCTTAGAGTTCCCTGAGCCTGCTAGGAGTGATTTCCAAACACAGAGCCAGAAGAAACCACTGAAGAGTTGTGGCCCAAAAACCAAAATTAAGAAGTCCACTAAAGGTAGGTCCCTTACTTTTCTTCATCTCTATGATAAAAGGATACAAGATTCGGAGCAGATGCCAATTTATAAGCATGATTGTTTATCTGATATTACCATTTTGTGGAAGGCCATACACACACCTGCCAACTGAACACTAATAGGGACTCTGTGTTACAGTTGTGTCTGAAAACATAATCAGGGCAGGCCTTCGTTAGGGCCTGTTCAACACCGGGCCTAGCTGGGCGAAGTCCTCTTCCAGGCCACCTCCTTCTCCCTTCAGTGCTGTTTCTCACAGACTTCCTCTCCCATTTCCTTCCTCCTCTTGACTCGAGGCTTCCCCCATTACGGAGCTGATGGCCAGTTTCAGTTTCTGGTCCGGAGAAGTCCCGAGACTGATGACTTGATCCGAGCCAGCCGGGGCCAGTCTCTGAACAGCACCCTGGTCACATCCTTGGGGACACCCTGTAGCTCATTTGCTCCAAGCAAATGATCAATGCCAAGCGCCACCAAGGAAGGTAATTGCATCAGGGTTTGATTAGCTGGAGGCAGACGTAACTCTAGGCCATTCCAGAACATGCCCCCAACCTCCTCACTCACACACACAATTGCACAAGAATCTAATTGGCCTCAGGACGCTTCACCCAATGACAAGCGAGTTTGCGGGCAACCTTCACCAAAATGGACTACGTGCTGGATCATAGAGCGATGCATTTCAAAGGTTTTAATTCATTCAAAGTCTATTCTTTGACCACAGTGAAATTAAGTTAGAAATCAATAAAAGGAAGAAAACTAGAAATTCCCTCCAACTGCTTGGAAGCGGAACAATGCACTTGTAAGTAATGCGTGGGTATTCTTTCTTTTAAAGAATAGAAATTAGGAAGCATTGTAACTAAATGACAAGGAAAGTATAAAATATTAAACCATAGGGAATGCAGCTAACAGAGCTTAGGAGGAAATTTATAGTGTTAATACTTTTAAAAAGAAGAAAGGTTAAAAATCAATGATCTAATCTTCCTGTTAAAACAGATAGATATAAAAATAACATAGGCCAAACCTAAAAAAAAGAAGAAAGAAGATAGTACAATTTCTGCTTCTCTGGAGCGTCTTAATGAATGAAAATGAGTTATGGTATATTATTCAACATAATTCACTGCCAGTAGGATGATGGGACTCCTCAAGATGAAGAGGAGAATGGTGAGGGCAGAAATACAAAAGTAGGCCTATGTCCAAAGTGCACTTAATTACATTTATGTAATATGTAACACATATGTGATGTTACAGTTCACCCCTCTATTACGAATTCTAGGAATGCCTTCTAGATAATTAGCCAGTAGGTCTACAGATAAAGAAGGAGGAGTTGCTAAGAACAGTGCTGACAAGAGAGGTGACAAGACCTCTATTCTGCAATTATGAAAAAACCAACGAAGGGGGCCAGAACAATAGCACAGCGGTAGGGCATATTGCCTTGCATGCAGCCAACCCCTGGTGGACTCCGGTTCGATTCCTGGCATCCCATCTGGTCCCCCAGACCTGCCAGGAGCAATTTCTGAGCACAGAGCCAGGAGTAACCTCTGAGTGCAGCCAGGTGTGGTCCAAAACAAACAAATAAACAAGCACCCAATGAAGATGAAAGTAAGACAGAGAAGTAGCTGCAGCTCCTGATGCTGTTGATGGTTCCTGAATGCTGGTTCTCAGGAGAGCAATTCTGGGTGCCATGGAACCCCTGGGTCTGGCTTGGAATCCAGAGATAAAATGGGGCTCTGTCCTCTTCCTGTCTTTGTGTTGTTTTGCTTTTTGAGTCTGACACCTTTGTGGCCATCTTCATCAATACAAACTTTAAACTATGAATTTATGCCCTAGGATTGGTTCTTTGCATTTCACTGCTGATTGGCACCAGGATGCTCAAAGGTTTTATTTATTTGTTTATTTTTGTTTGTTTGTTTGTTTTGTTTTGGGGCCACACCCAGTGACACTCAGGGGTTACTCCTAGCTATGTGCTCAGAAATCACTCCTGGCTTGGGGAACCATATGGGAAGTTGAGGATTGAACCCAGGTCTGTCCTGGGTCAGCTGCATGCAAGACAAATGCCCTACTGCTGCGCTATCGCTTCAGCCCCAAAGGTTTTATTTTTATTAGGACAACAACTTTGCAAGTCTAGAGTAATAGTACAGCAGGTAAGGCACTTGCCTTGTGCATGGCCTACCCAGGGTTTTTGTTTTGGTTTGTTTTATTTTGAGGTCACACCTGGTGGCACTCAGGGTTACTCCTGGCTCTGAGCTTGGAAATCACTACTGGCAGCCTCAGGGGACCCTATGAGATACCCCAGGATCAAACCTGAGTCTGCTGTACACAAGGCAAATACCCTTCCCACTATGTTATTGTTCCTGCTCTGCTTCCTTGGGCACCCTGGGCATTTCCTGGTGTGGCAAAAAATATATAAATAAATACAACACATACACAGCTGTTATTGTGCTGCTTGGGCTCTTCTCTGATCACACAGCCACACAGAACATGGGTATCTCTCCAGACCTCCATCTTGAGATGCCACGTCCCACGCAGGATGTGAATTCTCAGCAACATGGGACCGGCAGAATCATGGCTGGAGAACCCACAGCCAACCACACCTGCTGCATCATCCTTCCTGATTTCTACAGAGACAGTTGCTGACACTGCCTTGGGTTGTTCTTGAGACCTCGTGTGTATGAATCAGGCATTTGTGCAGAAGGTCTGGAGGTTCCCAAACAGGGGAAGAGCTGTGGACTCACAGCGGGTGAGGCTGGGCCCTGAAAGCTAGCAGGCCGGATACCGAGCACACAGCTCACAAGACAAAGGTCTTTGGAGACACAGACCCCCGTGTCTGAGTGAGAGAACATGCCCACAGAGAAGGCATTTTACCAAGGGCACGTGTCTGAAGGCTTCTTGCCTTTATTGCATGCAATAAAACATTGACTCCAATGAAAAGCTTCTCTCCGGCTTCACTGGTCCCTGCAGACATGCTACTGCACTTTGGCATGAAAGGTTTGGCCTTACTCACACCTGTGATGTAACTCATTTCCAATTTTTTTGCACCATGCACTCACCATCAAAACACAGCCAAAGAGCCAAAGAGATAGTCTAGGGGTTACTACGGTTCTTGTCTTGTTGTGGCTGACCATGGTTCCATATCTGGCATCCCAGATGGTCCCCTAAGCACACAGCCAGGAAGAAGCCTTAGGCTTGAGCTAGGAGTAGTCTCTGAGCACTGCTGGATGTGACCCCAAAGCAGCCACAGCCTCTCAAACAGAAGTGATTGTTCATGAATGAAAACTTTTTAACTGTCCTATGTTCTGCCATGCTGAGCATGCCTGCCAAAAGAACAGTAGTCCTTCTGCACTGCCCTGGGCACATTTGGTGACTCCTCAACACAGAGCCAGTGAGCACACTGAGAAAACATCAACACAACCACTTCCAAGTCACCACTGTAGGATGTGAAAGGGTCCTCGGGGCCCCAAGATAGTGGACTCCTGCGCAGAAAAACTCTTGTCTCCTCTGATCACACCCTCTGGCTTAGACCAGCACCAGACTAAAGTGAGGACTAACAGAATCGCTCAAGATTCGGTGTTCTGGAAGTTTCCAGGCCTTTTCCCCAAAGCATGCTGGCTCAGGGATATGGAAACCTGCTCACCTACTTCCCTCGGCCCAGGGATCACCAAGACTGTCAGTGAGCAGCTCAATTGCAGTGGCCAAGGCCAGTTCCATCTGTGACTCTACCTTCCACCCTCCTTCTACCTGCCAAGTCATCTGGGAGAAAAAGTGTCAACTCCTAAAGGTCTCCTTGGACACCCAGTTGCTGACAGTATTTGTATCGCCTGAGGGTCCATCTCGGGCCACACCGGACATTCTGCATCCCCAAACAGCCTGGGTGACACTCAGGAGCATTTCTGGGGATCAAGATGTTCTCTGGTGCTTCAAGAGCAAATCCAGATGAAGTCCCATCCTAAAACCACTCACAGCTGTTTAAGATATAGTCCTATATGTGTATTTTTTCCCTTTTAATTTTCCAACCCACTGCAGACGAGACCACGGTTCTCTTGCAGAACCTGGAGAACCAGGATGTGTAACAGATGTCAGCTGAAGTGACAGGGATCGAGATGACGGCTGCGAATTAAAGGGCACATGTCATTTTGCAGAGCCATGTTTCCTGTACTCTGCCGTCTCTCTTTGTTTCGCCTTCAGATGTAATCTATAAAGCAACTGCTCATCTCTTTAGTCTTGGGGAGGGCAGAGAAATGCAACCCAGATCTCAAATTTAGTTTGTCGCTCGCCTTCTTGAAAGGGGATGTGATTTATGTTTATAATAAAGTATTTGAAGTGTCATTTAATAGGAAAACAAATGGCAGTAGGGAGTCCCACGAGCAGAGAAGACGACGAAGACGAAGAAGAAGTAAGGGGAAGAGGTTTGGAACTTCGGAGTCCGACATTTTTATCTTAGCACGCTTTCCATTCCATATTTTTACTCTAATTGTAAAAAATTATCTCCCTTGATATATCTTTTCCATTATTTTTTTTCTAAGAGAATTCATCAGCCGGCTTAATGATGACACAGAATTTTAATATATGCATTAAACATTTAAGTTTTAATATGTTAACATGTCATCAGATGTGAATAATAACAATGTTTTATATATGAAGTGAAAACATATTTTATGTTGGAAATAGTTGTAATGCCTGGAAAGTGACTTATATCCATAACAATTTCATTTAAATATTGCTTTTGCTCCCCATCTATCTTCGATGCAATTTTATAGTCCTTTTAAAAAATTCATTTCGGTCTGACCTCTCCGAGCCCTAACTCGGTGCCCGTAGCCGACATATCCAATTGCACTTGCGTTTGCTCCTATTCAATTACCTTTTAACATGCAGAACGCTGGGAGCTCTCAGCCTTGAACCGCACTTAGCACGGCCAAACTCCCCAAGAATTACGGCCCTGATGCCGTTCCGTTGCAATAAGGAGGAAGGAGGAAGAGGGATCCATCAGCCTGCTCGGAGGCGAGGTTCCACGCGTGGTTCTTAATAGCCGGAGTCTCAGCTCTTGGCAGGCCTGGAAGGCAACTTCAGAACCTGCTTCTTCCTTCAGAGAATGGGGCTGATCCTCAAAGAATCCTGGAAAGAGATTCCTCAAAGCAAACACACAAACCTGAAAAGAGATTTCTTAAAAGAAACCTGGAAAGAGATTCCTAAAAGAAATCTGGAAAGAGATTTCTGAAAGAAACCTGCAAACAGATTCCTAAAAGAAACCTGCAGATTCCCAAAACAACAACAAACAAACAAGCCTGGACACAGATTCCCAAAATATGCCTAGAAATAAATTCTGAAAACAGATTCCTACAAATTTCTAAAGGAAACCTGAAAAGAGATTCCTCGAAGAAATAAGCAGATTTGGGCCCGAGTGTTAGCACAGCAGCAGGGCATTTGCCTTGAACTCCGCTGATTCAGGACGGACCTTGGTTTGATCCCCAGCGTCCCATATGGTCCCCCAAGCCAGGAGTGATTTCTGAGGGCATAGCCAGGAGTAAACCCTCGGGATCACTTGGTATGGCCCAAAAAACAAAAACAAAACAAAAGAAATATGCAGACTTTTCAAAACAAACAAACAACCTGGAAAGAGATTCCTAAAAAGAAATCTGGAAAGAGATTCCTGAAAAAGGTTTCCTGAAAGAAACCTGCAAAGATTCCTAAAAGAAATATGCAGATTCCTAAAATAACACCAACAAACAAACAATCCTGGACACAGATCCCTAAATAAACCTGGAAACAGATTCCAAACACATATTCCTGCAGATTTCTAAAGGAAACTTGGAAAGAGATTCCTTAAAGAAGACCTGAATGAGCTGTTGGTTCTTGCACTGTAGAGCAAAGACCAAGCTGTCTGAGTAGGGAAGAGACTCCTGTGAAGAACAGAGCTGACACCCTCGTCCCTGGGGACAGGACTGCCCAGACTGCCTGGGTCTGCCCAAGCAGGAAGCAGGTACCTGTGCAAAGGTGGGTGGGTCTCTGTCATTCCCACGAAGCCCTGAACTTAGAATGAAGCCTTGTTCTTCGGAGCAACACAAACAGGCCCCGAGTACAAGAAAAAAAAAACAAAAAACAAAAACAAAAACAGAAACCTGGGTTCTTACAGCACAGGGCATCACTCCAAGCAGACACAAAACTTGTCGTGCCAGATGACTTAGGGCGCTATTTACAAGCCATCGGTCATGATCCTGACACTTGGCTGCAAAGGCACCTGCGTAGTATGAAACCATGTTCGCACTAATGAGTGCAGCCTCCTCCTTGGTTTTGAACAGGTAGAAAAAATAAAATCACAATATATGTTCCCGAAACTGTCCACCCACAAAGCAAAGCGAGCATATATCAAGTTGGATGTTGGTTGGAAGGCCTCTCTCTCTCTCCCTCTCCCTCTCCCTCTCCCTCTCCCTCTCCCTCTCCCTCTCCCTCTCCCTCTCTCTCTCTCTCTCTCTCTCTCTCTCTCTCTCTCTCTCTATCCTGATGATATGTGGACAATGCAATTCTAGAAGGGGCTGACAGGCCAAACCTGACTTGGCCGCCTCCTTTCAGCCATTTTCGCAATCTCCCGGCCCAAGATCC
Source organism: Suncus etruscus (assembly GCF_024139225.1). Taxonomy (NCBI): domain Eukaryota; kingdom Metazoa; phylum Chordata; class Mammalia; order Eulipotyphla; family Soricidae; genus Suncus; species Suncus etruscus. The sequence goes on along the minus strand of NC_064865.1, from coordinate 62,572,631 downwards.
ATCACACCATGTCCTAGTGAGAAGACATCTGTCATCAAAACATCAAAATAGCTGTGGGAACTTGTTGCAGACATCAAAACCTGTGAACAACCCTGGACTTTAGCAGCACCAGAGGGGAAGAGTCAAACCAGATGGGTTCAAGTTTCCTTCCATGGTTTCAAAATTCAAGGAAAATTAAAACTTGGGTCAAACACGAGACTAGCTTGAGGCTCTCGAACGTGTCACAAATTACTCAAATTCATCATGTTCTGAAAGGATTTGTGAGCCAGGATCTCACTGTCCTCACTGCTCAGTGCCTGGGAGTCTTACCTGCAACTTGCTCACCAACATGGCTCCTCCCACGACAGGCGGTAACATGTCTGCATCGGTGGGTCTGAGCCTGTCAGAGAGGCTGGACACAGGCTGTGTGGATGTCGGGGCTGCCCAGGTGCATGGAGTGGAGTGGAGCAGTGCTTTTGAAAAGTCTCACTGGAGGGAGCTTCGGGAAAGAGTCCTGCACATCAGAGACGGGCGTTGGATGCTGCTGAGTGATGAGGCGCCCAGTTCACCTTCCCTCTGCCACTGTGGCGGTGCCACGGATCCTTGGATGTGGCACTCACACAACTGGCCTCTGTGCTCCTGAGGGTGGTCCAGCTTAGTGAGAGAGTTTCCCACACTTGCTCCACAGGAGAAAACACACTCTGAGAGAAGAGCACTGAAAACAATATCAAGAAGAGAGCACTGACAAAAAAACATTGAGAACAGAGCACAGAAGAACAGAGTACTGAGAACAGAGCACTGCTATTGAGCACTAAAAACAGAGCACCTGGAACCAAGCACTAAGAACAAAGCACACAGCACTGAAAACAGAATACCAAGAACAGAGCACTAAACATAGAATACCAAGAACAGAGCACTGAAAAAAGTACTGAGATGGGCTGGGAGCATCTGGGCAGAGCTGGGGCTTTGACTCGCAGGGTGAACATTCCTCCACAAAGGGATATGTCTCTGCACTCCTGAATATTGACTCTGGCCTTGTCTCACTCTCATAAGCTGTTATTTTGAATTCAACTATGATTTTAGAAGAATCAAACTCTTTATTGTAAAGTTGAATCAATCACAGAATGTAACTTACGGATCATGATAAGTTGAACCTTAGAAACTACGATATGCCTCCACCTTTATTCAACATAGCGTCAAAGTTCATGATTGATTGTCTTCAACTTCATCAAGTGATTGTTAAGTAATTTTGAGAATACTTTGACTCAGACAGTGCTTAGCATCTGCCACCTTTCCTAGATATAATCTTTGCAAGATAATAGCTTTTGTTTTTATGAGAGAAAGGAGAGGAAGGGCCAGAGTGGTAGCACAGCAGTAGGGCATTTGCCTTGTACACGACTGACCCAGGACAGAGGGCATTTGATCCCCGGCATCCCATATAGTCCCCCAAGCCTGTCAGGAGCGATTTCTGAGCACAGAGCCAGGAGTGACCCCTGAGCACTGACGTGTGTGGCAAAAAAAAAAAAGGGAGAGGGGAAGAGACAATCAAAAGGAAGAGAGAAAAGGAGGCTAAAGGAAAGATGGAAGAGTGGCAGAGAGGGAGGAAGAGAGGGAGGCAGGAGATAGGAAGGAAGAGGCCGATGAAGTGTCTCTGGTGGAAACAGCAAGCCTTGGAATTTAAATTCTTCAATCAGAAAGTTGATTCCTGGATGATCTTTAGGAATGCATCTATCTTCTTTTAGATAGGAAGGTAGGATGGAGTTTCTTTGCTCCAATCCAGTAAGACCAGTGGTTCTCAAATAGTGGGGTGCGCCCCCCAGGGGGGGCACGAGGCTCCATAAAGGGGGGGCACGTTTGACCTCGGCAAACACTGTCCTAACAAGCTAAGCCCCGTGTTTATGTCTCTGTATGTCTCTGGAGCTGAGAGTTGCTGTGTCCTGCTTCAAACCCGCTTCAAAAAGCTATGCATTGCAAAACGTGCTCATTGTAGCCATTAATCCAGACATCACCTCTGATTAAAAAATCAGCTCAAATTAGTTTATGTATTTTTGTTTTTGCAGGTTAAATTTTTTTAAATAAAGATACTATTTACAGTCGCATGGGGGACGTGAAAAATGTTTTCTTCTTCCTAGGGGGCATGACAGAAAATAATTGAGAAGCACTGAGTAAGACGATTCCACATGGTCATTCTGGGGTCCAGGGAAAGACAACCTCACGGGCTGAATCTTGCCCAAGTGGGGTGCCCAGTGGCACCCTGTGCCTTTAGCCCCTTTTTGGTCCTTTCCAGACTGAGATCAATTAACACCAGTTCTTTTTCTGGCTCAGGGCAGAACAGACACATCTTGTTCTTAATTTATTAAGAATAGCTTCTGTTGACAGGGGTGGAAATAGGCATATTGTTAGCTCCAGAGAAACCCACATTACCAAATCATTTCTCTAAATTGAGAAACCCTCCATTTTCCCAAAGTGGCAACCTTATATGACCTGACGCAGACGTGCTAGGGTATTTCTGAAAGACATAAGTCGACGTTCCCCTGGAACACCAGCCATGCGTGTGGCAGTCCCAGAGAACCAAGCTGGGGGTCTGCTCAAAAATGAAGACACCAAGATCATTCCCCAAGGAAGATCTTCTGGTCCTTCCCATCAGCATTAGCAGGTTCTGAGCAGCAGGCAGTAGGTGGGCAGTGCTGGGCCAGGCTCAGGTCCTGCCTGGCCTTCCTTGGGCATCACCACTGCCTTCTGGAACTGGCACTGCCCTCTGAAGATTCCTGTAACACCTGTAACACTTTCCCCAACTTCCTTTTACCTAAGCTTTCTTCGGAGATGTGAATCCCACCTGGGATGGGGAGGGATGTTTTAAATAATAAAGAGACAGTGCCTGCTTTAGGGGAAGGAGGGAGAGAGAGAGAGACAGAGAGAAGGAGAAAGAGAAAGAGAGAGAGAAAGAGAGATGGCGGACAGGGCCATGGAATAAAAGCAAGCTGACTTCGATGAAACTTTAACTGACTGGGCCAGAGCCATAACACAGCTGTAGAATTTTTGCCTTGCACATGTCCAACCCCAGATGGACCTGGGTTTGATTCCCGTCATCCCATATGGTCCCCTGAGCCTGCCAGGAGCGATTTCTGAGTGCAGAACTGGAGTAATTCCCGAGTGCTGCTGGGTAGAATCCCCCTAAATAAACAAACAAACAAACAAAAAACAAAAAAGAGAAAGTTTAACTGACTGCTTGTGAATTATTTCTCCACCACTACTACCCTTCTTCATCAGACTTGTCAGCCTAACGAGTTAGAAACAAGATGCCTGGGGCGGCCTCACCCAACATGTGGACCTTCATATTTTATATTTTGATCAACAGATGCCCAAACATGAAAACAGCATGAGCCAGTGCTCAACATTGGACAAAGCTATAAAACTGCTTCCCACCTGCATGTTGTATGTGTCCTCAAACATGCCCCCGAGGGAAAGAGCACGGCAGTGAAAGGCTCAGCTACCCTGTCATGGAGAAACCAGCATCGAGCTCTGAACTCCTCCCTCAGGGCTCACCCCACAAAGACCCCACAGCAGGTCTTTTGGTTGAGTGATGGGGGTGCTGACTTGGGGGTCTAGGGGTACTGGATTTGGAGTGCTGAGTTTGGGGTGCTGAATTTGGGAGTGTTGAGTTTGAGATGCTGGATTTGGGGTATTAAATTTGGGTGCTGAATTTGGGAGTGTTAAATTTGAGGTGCTGGATTTGGAATGCTGAGTTTGGGATGCTGAATTTGGGAGTGCTGAGTTTGGGGTGCTGAATTTGGGAGTGTTGAGTTTGAGATGCTGGATTTGGGGTGCTAAATTGGGGTGCTGAATTTGAGTGGTGAATTTGAGTATGGTGAATTTGGGAGTACTAAACTCAGGGTGCTCATTTTGGGGTGCTGAATACCTACACAGTCCTATTAGGAAACAGGACCATGAGAGCTGGATGGGTTCATGTTCCACTTAAAGACCCCATGGACTGAGCCCCTCACACTCACTTGACATGCACAGCTAACAGTCCTGCCCTGCCCTGACCTGGTTTCCAAGGGAAGTGGTCAGTGGGCACCCTTCTTCCTGCCTCTGACTAGGGGTGCTGGCTTCCCTAAGAATGCCCGGATTCCTCCTGTGTCTTTGGGCACCTGAACCCTTCTGCAGATATTGAAGGACACAGGAACACTGGTAAGTCAATCCGAACCCACCTGACAAGCTCATGCGTTCTCCAGTGGCCACAGAGGAAGGACAGTTGGCTGCAGTGTGGACAGACACCTGGTACAGCTGGAGCTGTTGGTGCTCATGGCTCTCTCGCACCTGCCTGGGGTCCTGGGGCACAGCAGGGCTCCCCTCACTCCTAGCTAGGTACGTGGTGGCCCCACAGACATGATGATGTCCTGATCCAGATCTCAGCTGGAAAGTATGAGAGAGAACACGGGGTTAAGGCACTTGCCTTGTGTGTGGCTGGCCCAGTTTAGTTCCCACACCCTATGTGGTAACTGAGGACAACTGGAGTGATTCCAACCAGGTGTGGCCCAGCCCCCACAACCCAAATAAAAAATAGAGGTGCAAGGGAGGAACTTGATTGTGTTTTGGGTTTTTTTGGGGGGGGAAATGAGAGGCACACTGGGCAGTACTCAGGGCTTCTGCCTGGCCTTGCACTTTGGAACCACTCCTGGTGGGGATTGAGGGACCCTATGGAATGCCAGGAATTGAACCCGGGTCATCCATGTGCATGACAAGCATCCCCCCTGCTGTGCTGTTGCTCTGGCTGAGGTAGCTTGAGTGACAGGGTGCATGCCTTCCTATGTGTTGTCTTGAGTAATGGGGCACACTTGCTATGTGACTTCCTGGCCTCCATCCCTGGCATCACATGTAGCCAAGTACTTGCTGGTGTTAGCCCTGGCCTTGCCTGGGTTCTGCTAGAAATAAATGAATGCAGCTAGAGAAAAATTTTAGTTAGAGTTCTTCACTAAGGACCCCGAGCCTGGATTATAGAGCATCTCATTAGCCAGAGGCAATGTCCAAAGGGGTAGACACAGCCCTGGGATCCTCCTGCATTATCCCCTGGGCACTGCCAGGAGTGACCTCTAAGCTGTGAAAACCCTGTGCTCTGCCAGTGTGATCCAAAAAGCAAAGAAAGAAGAGAGGGGAGGGAAGGGAAGACAGAAGAAGGGAGGGGAGGCACAGAGAAGAGGAGGGAAGAAGAGAGAAGAGTGGAGTGGAGGGAAGGGGGGGAGGGAGGAGGGGGAGGGGAGGGGAGCTAAGAGGAAGGGAAGGGAGAAATGAAAAAAATGAAAGAAGGGAAGAAAATGAAGAGAGAAGAAAAAGAAAAGAAGAAAAGAAAAAGGAAAATGAACAAAGAGGACTCAGGATTATCATAAAGGATTTAGACCCGTGAGTTGTCTGGGTAAGTGAGTCCCAAGAGTGAATTTTGGTGCTCAGGGTCACTCCCAACTCTGTGCTCAGGGCTCCTTCCTTCCTGGAGCTCAAAGGACACAGACAAGATTCCTGGCATCACACCTGGTTCATCCACGTAGTAGCCAAGTGCCTCTGCCCTGTCCTTTCTCTGTGGGATATTTTTCTACAATTCCATGAAGCACGTTGGTCAACCCCTCAGAGTCCACTTCAGCCTGACCTTTCTTCATTCTGTGCATCTATTTTTGTCATATATGTTCTCTGAATGTTACCATCCCATCAAGCATGTCCAATTTTTGGCTATTGGATGAGATTATTATGTGAAAAACAAATGTTAATGGACCCCATGTCCAATCTTTTCCTTTTCAAAAATTCTAATTTAGTTCATTGTTAGGCACCTGCTTCAGATGAAGAAGCCATTGATCTGGAAACAATTGACTCATTATTAAATAAAATACTGGGGCTGGATTGGTAGCAGAGCAGTAGGGCATTTGCACATGGCTGACCCTGGATGAACGTGGGTTTGATCTCCAGCATTTCATATGGTCCCCCAAGCCAGGAGCGATTTCTGAGTGCAGAGCTAGGACTAACCCCTGAGCACTGCCAGGTGTGACCCAAAAAGAAAGAAAGAAGAAAGAAAAAAGAAAGAAAGAAAGAAAGAAAGAAAGAAAGAAAGAAAGAAAAGAAAGAAAGAAAGAAAGAAAGAAAGAAAGAAAAAGAAAGGAAGAAGGAAGAGAAAGAAAGAAAAAGAGAAAAAAGAAAGAAAAAGAAAAGAATGAAAAGAGAAAGACAGAAGAAAGAAAGAAAGAAAGAAAGAAAGAAAGAAAGAAAGAAAGAAAGAAAGAAAGAAAGAAAGAAAGAAAGAAAGAAAGAAAGAAAGAAAGAAAGAAAGAAAGAAAGAAAGAAAGAAAGAAAGAAAGAAAGAAAGAAAGAAAGAAAGAAAGAAAATACTAAGCCCACACTTAAGCCAGCCCATTGCTACTCACATTGTGGAATGATCCAAAACTATTGACATTCCTTTCTCATTCCATCGCTCTCCACAGCAGAGAACCTAGCATCGTTAAGTGACAGTGGAGGAGTCCTTTGGTCAGGTAGGACAAAGCCAACCTCAATCCATATCGTGTCGGACCAGCTGGTAAAGTCTGGGACAATCTGCCATTCACAGCTCATAGTGGTTAACAGTTGATTTGCCCTCTGAAACCATCTACTTTTGGGGCACTTTATGAAAGGAAATACTGGCCAGACTCACAGGCTGACATCGGTCTGTCCCACACGCAGCCCTGAAGATGAACAATAGAACTGAGGGACCAGCAGGCATTGGATGGGACCTGAAGTCTCACCCATCTTTCTCTCCCATGTCACCACTCTGCCCTGTGTCCCACAGAGTCAGGCAAAGCTAGGCAGGCCGATGATCTCTCTTTACCCCAAGTTAGGGGCTTATAGGATCTTCCTGCTGAATTCAGACCAGCCTTGGGGACTATATCTCGACTGGCACCTGAACCCCCAGAGGGAGACCTAGGGTCCCACTTTCTGGATGATTCTCAACTCTGGATCTTGTGGGATGTCACGAAGGCTGGCAAGAGAACCCGCTCCCCTCACTGCCTAAGTAGCAGCCCCAGGAAGGCCAGTTCTGCCTGCACTCAAGGGTAGGGGAGAAAAATTGGGGAACCCTGGCAAGGCACCACCTCCTCATGTTCCTTACCCCTGCACCCCATTAATTAGTAGGGGATACACCAGACTCAAGATTTCCTGACTTCTCAGAGCCAGGAGTGAGCCCTGAGCACAGATCTGTGGTTGAATTTATTTTTTCGGGTTCAGCAATTTTATTTAACGGGGGAAGGCAGCACCCTCCCCACCCTCTTCTCGGCAGTCAATCAGGCTCAGTTCCCCGAAAATCCTGTAGCCCGAAAGCAGAATTTTTTTTCTTTTTAAATATATTTTTTATTTAAGTAACATGATAATAGTTGGGTTACAGTCACAAAGAGAACACCCCCCCCCTTCACCAGTCTAACATCCCCCCCCCTCCATCTCCTGCCTGTATTTGAGACAGGCATTCTACTACAGTTATTTGTTTTTAAGTTCAATAAATTGTATTTTTTCCTTAAAGGATAAGAGTAAAAAAATATAGTAAAGGTGTGATAGTGGCAATCACCATTGTTTGCATAGGCCCAGAAAAATGGGGAAAATGGAAAAAAATCGTTGGCCTGAATACATAAAGGCCTCACCCCAGAAGTTTATTGGCATAAGACTGACTCTGGGTTCCAGACATACCAGTCTGTCCAACCTGAGTCATTCTCCGTGGTCCCGATGAAACTTTTTCACACTTTAGCTATTGTTGGTATCAGATTTTTATATTTAAAGATTCTGGATTCTGTGCATTTCTTTCATCGATGTCAGACTGATGTGGAGCATCCTCTAGTTTCAGCATACCATTAAATGCAGAGCAATCTGCCCTGCAAGCAAGCTGTTGCTGAGTCTTCTGGGTATTGAGAGCACTCATTGGAGTAAGTCAATGCCAAAGCAGTGGTAGGACTTCCCTGGTAGAGGCTTGGATCCTGGTAATGTTATAGACAATTGTGTTTGTTTCCATAGATGGTATCCATTGTTCAGGTGTGTGTGGGCGATGCCCATTCTTCTGAGGCCTGAGCCAAATCATTATGCCAATGTTCAGGGTAAAAGGCCTAACTGCATTGCCAAATTTGTGTTCCCATCTCTATTAGATAAGAACTTGTTTGCATATGTATTATTTTTCCATTTTAATGTGCCTATGCAAAAGAGAAGGAATGCCACAAGATATTGTTGGTGCATCTGTGGGCCGACGAATAAAGTCCAACATTCCCCGTAACTTGGTTCAAACATGAAATCTATACAGAGATACTCTTCTACCAGGATTGCTTATAAAAACAAATCTCAAAGGGGGAAAATCAAACAATCAAATAACAAAAGCAGTGGGCAAAATTGTCACTGTATGAGGATGTTGGAAAAGAGTTATAGATGTTGAGGGAATACATCTGAGACATACAATGGAGATACACGTGTCCCTTTTCTGTTTTAGAAATAGTCAAGAGGGAGGGTGATGTTTCCGAGACACCACTTTGATCTGTGATTTGGACAAGCGAAGAGAGCATGGAGCCATGTCCTCCCCTTGTTGCCTGCTGAAGCTTCCGACTCCCCGAGAGGCGTTTGCTTCCTAATTGCTGGAAGTCAGAAGTTCACCAGTTCCCTCCCAGCCCCTTGCAGGAACGAGGATGCCTGGGGTCTCCTTTAAATTGCTCCTCACCCGAACCCACTTGCTGGGACCCTGAGCAGGTATCCAGGAATAACCCTGGGGACCGGGAGGAAGGAGAGAGAAAGCTGTGAGGGGCAGCTGAGGCTGCACCATCCCCTTAGCTTGGCCAAAAACCCTACAGCGTGGAGCCATGCCATCCACGTGTTGCCTGCTGAAGCTTTAGACTCCACCCAAAAAATTACTGTGAAAGATATGTAATTCACCTTGGCCAAAACAAAAATCATTAGTACAGAAAAATGGTTAAATGTGGGGTGATCGGAGGTGGGAGTGAGGGAATAAAGGAATAAAACGAGCTCCTGGGCGGCTTTCAGTTTATGACAAACAGATTAAACACAATGATATCCACATATTTATCAATATGTCCACAATGCACAGATTTAGTAAGAAAACTTCCCTGGTAATTCCTGAAGCCAGAACCTATTCCCACCTCTATGACTTGCCCAGGCACGTGGCCCAGGGGAAGCCCTGGAGTTCCGGAGGAAGGAGGTAGAGGGGTGCTAGGGTGACCCATGTCCCGCACCCCTTCCTAGGCCTGGTTAAAGAGGCCTTTGGCATGGCTGAGGGCTGCCAACCCCCATGCTGGCAGAACCTCCCAGCTCCCAGGAAAAAAAGAGCGCTGTGGTTGAATTCTAAGCACAAAACCAGGTGTGAGTCTTGAACACAGAGCCCAGAGTGACCTCTGAGCACAGAGCCAAGAGTGAACCCACCAAGCCAGTCCAGGAGATCACAGACATCTGCAGTGAAAGCAATTTCCACTATGAAAAACTATGAAACTCGTGTGCCCCATTTCTGATAAAAGGACCCCCCCCAATACACACACATGCACAAACACAAGAAACACTGCTCCTTTTCACACCCTGGAGTGAAAACTCCTTCCACACCCAAAGAACCAGGAGCAGAAACTTTCCCTCTTCCTTCTCTTGCTCTAGGGTGCACAGCCCAGAGGGTCCTGCACTGAGGGGGCCTCAGCTTGAAGTCACCAGCCCCGCACTGCTCCCCCAAGAATGAGTCCAGTACGCCAGTCTCTTGCTCTTTTGGGGTGCAGGGTTCTGTGTGCAAAGGCAGCAGCCATGACTCTGATGCTATCTGGGCTGATTTAGAAATTAATAAAAACCTGTGGGAAGGGCTGCCCTGTGTCTAGAAGGTTTCTGACCTCCACAGCCTCAACATCTACCCTGTCCAGTTTATTTATAGGTCAAAACCACCCAATTTTGGGGCTAGAGAGAGAGCTCAGTGGTGGGGCATTTGCCTTGCATGCAGCTGACCCAGGAAGAACCTGGTTCGATTCCCAGCATCCCATATGGTCCCCCAGTCTGTCAGGGGCGATTTCAGAGTGCAAAGCCAGGAGTAACCCCTGAGCGCTGCTGGGTGTGGCCCAAAGACCAATCAATCTATCAATAAAGTTCAAAAAAAAGAAAACCACCCATTTTCCATAATTTCCTTCAGCTGGTTCTCTTATTAGCGTTTTTGTTTGTTTGTTTTAAGTCCCCACTGCCAAGACACCTCAGTAAAACCTTTAGGAAACTTCACCTTTGGCCCCAGACCCTAGCAGCACCCATAAAGGTTGAGGGTTGTCAGAGTCAGAACTCAGAAGGGATTTTTTTTTTCTTTTTGTCCAGGAGATGGGAAAACTTGCCTTCCCTCTGGCCTTCGCTAATGACGACCATCCTCTCTGCGGTCTTAATAATAGAAGGCGGAGGAAGCGCCCGGATGAATAATTAAAACGAGGCTGCAAACCTTGTTTTCATAATTTTGAAAAATTGAATTTTTATGCTCATAAATCACGTCCATTTGGGAGTGGCGAGGAATTCCCAGAGGGGAGATGGTGTGGTGTGGATATGGCATCTGACTCACGGGGCCCTGCCAAGCTTTAGGCCCTGTGAGCTTGACAGATCTGTGGAAATGAGGGAAGGGACACCACTCTGCCTGGGAGAGAGGGTCCACCACCTGCTGTGGACCCTGAGATTGGAGAGGATGGGATGTCCCTGGCTTGCCTGTCCCTGCTTCTCCTAGGGGCAGGAAGTGAGACTGAAGGGGTCTGTTGGCCTATAGGGAATGCAGGAGTTCCTTTCATTGCAGGGGCCAGTGTCTGTCCTGAGCTAAAATGTCTGTCCTGGCTTAGATGTCTGTCCTATGCTTACACATTTGTCCAGGGCTTAGACGTCTGTCCTGGCTTACGCATCTAGCTGGGCTTACATGTCTGTCTTGATTTGGGGTCTGTCCTGTGCTTAGAAGTCTGTCCTGCCTTCTGTTCTGCATCTAAGGTCTGTTTTACCGAAAACTCCCCTGGCCAGCTGGCAACCACACAGACGCGTGAGTGCGCCAAATGCAGCTTTCTTTAAGCCTCCTCTGAGCTGCATCTGGGCCATTCGGAACCGGGCTGGAACCATCACTAGGTCATTGTTTGGGCCAGGAGGACAATGAATGGATCACGCTTAGTCGACGGTGGGCTCCAGAAACCTGTGCTCTCTAGGAAAGAGCCAGGAGGGAGCAGAAAAACAACAGCCAGGAGATGAGAGAGAGAAAGGCCTGGGAAGAGGGACCAGCATGTCCTGTGTCCTGCCATGGACTCACACCTGTGCTCTCAGAAAAGGGGGGACCGGGGGGCATTGGGAGCTCCCAGGCAGACGCCGCTGCTGAGTCAGGAAAAAGACACAGAAAATGAGGCTCTTCTCGGCTCAAACTGTTCCAATCTGGTTTCATCCAGCCCGGCAGAGCATCCTGGGGACCCGGCCCAGTTCTACCCGCATCAGCACTTTGCCGTCGGTGGCTGGCTCGGGGATCGATACCCAAAGCAGCCCTGCCGGCTTTTTATGTGCTTTTTATCGCACAAAAACACCAGCCCTCTGACGGCTCCATGAATCAAGTTTAGAACCCTCAGGCCCCTCGCTCAGTGCTCCTGCCACTGCCCAGAGGGTCCCCTGCAGCCCTGTCATTAGGAGACACGCTGGCTCTCTGCCGGCCGCTCCGGGCTCCAAGACCCGGGCTCACCTCCTGCCACTACCCCCTCCAGGGCCAGTGGAATGCCATCCTAAAAGCAGAGGGTCGACCTTCTCCAGAGCCAAAGAGCTTCCTCAGCTTTCTGCCTCAGTCTCTGCCTCTCTGTCACCAGCACCGAGCCCCTCGCACAGTAATTGCCTCGGATTTTATTTGCCACGGAACAGCAGAACTCATGCCGGCATGAGTCGGATCATCATTTTAGACGTTGCAAAAGCAAAAGCACGTTCGAAAGGGATATTTTAAACAAGTGGGTTAAATAGAGGGAGTGCTGAAATGACTTGGGGAAATTCTGCCTGGTGGTGGTGAACGCTGTCAGGATGTCAAAATGTCTACTGCTTGTCCAAATAAAGTCGTGGTTTTATTTTTATTTCACTTATTCATTTTTATTCAGTGAAGTAGAGATTTCATTTTACTTTTTGATTGTGGGGCCACTCCCAGCACCTCTCAGAAGCTACTCCTGACTCTGCTCAGGAATCACCCTTGGTGGGCTCAGAGGACCCTCTGAGATGCCAGGGATCGAACTGGAGTCAGCCTTGTGCAAGGCAAACACTCTCCCCGCTGTGCTATAGCTCTGGCCCCGAAGAGATTTGAGTTTTTCATTTAAAACAAGCAACACTTTTGTATGAAACAGGAAGAGCATCTCATGTGAAGAGCTCGGTTTTCAACTCATGACAGAGGGACCACTGTCAGAGGTCAGCCCACTGAGGTTGGGGCGCTCAGTTTTGGGGGGGACCCTTTGCTGCCGAAATGGAACTTGTACAACCCCATCAGGGTCTGTTCGTATCAGAGGCTCCTGAGTGCTGCTCCAATGGACATGGGCTCCTCTCTGTCAGGCACCAACCTCTACTCTTCTAATGGGCATCTGGTCAATTGTTTCCTGCACAAATATGGATCCTATTGGGTCGCCATTGATAACCAGCTCCTGATATATTTTCCCTCTGCCCCTGGGATGTCTCAGACCCTCAAGGGTTCCTGTGCTGCTTCGTGTGCCCCTTAACTAGTAGTGCCTGTCATGCATACGATGGAAACTGATTTTTCCACGGGGAAGGAGTACCCCTCGTGGCTCACCCTTCCTCATTCTTCTGGAGAGTTTCACAGAGCATCAGGTATACAGAACAGGGATCAAGCTCAGATATGGAGAACTAGGGGGCCAGACAGAGAAAGTGAGGGGTTGGTGCTTGACCGGCATGAGCAGACCCAGGTTCAGGCCTGGGTTTGATCCCCGACACCACTTATGGTCCCCCAGACCCACTGGGAGTCCTCCCTGAGCACCACTGAGTGTGGCTCCATTGTTAGAACATGATAAATAAGTCACACAGAAATACAAAGCAAGATTTGATTTTTTTTTTAATTTGGGGGCCACACCCAGCAGTGCTCAGGGGTTACTCCTGGCTCTGTGCTCAGAAATTGCTCCTGGCAGGCTCAGGGGACCATGTGGGATTCTGGGGATCAAAACTGCGTCCATCGTGGGTTAGCCATATGCAAGGCAAATGCCCTACCACTGTGCTACCACTCTGCCCCCCACAAAGCAAGATGTGAATAGAACTTTGTGCTCCCCACATTTAGTTCCTCAGTGACAGACCTCTGTGGGGTCCCCACCTGCAGTTTAGGAAGCTAGAGGAGAGGGCAGGCTGGAGAGAGAGATTGGGGATAAAGGATCTCCCCTCGCACAAGGCCAAGCCTTGATATCTGTCCCTCGTGTCAGATATGAGCCCTTGGGCATAACCTAGGCTGACTCCTAAGCACAAAGCCAGGAGTAGCACCTGAGCACGGCCAAGTATGGCCCCTAACCTACTCTCCCCAAATAAAGTAATGAAGAGTTTAGAAAATAAGTGAGCAGAGAAATGCTTCACCAGATGATGGTTCAAAGGGATTGGGCTGTCGAAATGTGCTCTCCTGTCATCAGGAAATACACAAAAATCAAAGAAATCAGCCCATATCCCCCACACAGCCATGTGACCTCTCCAAGTTCCTCAGACTCCTAAGAATTTAGATGCTACTCATGTACCAAGAAATGAGAAACTTGCCCCTAAATTTTATCTATACCCCAAGTGGTGTCATCAGAGCCACAGGCCAGAGAGCATCTTCCTTTTAATCTCTCATCTTCTGAATATAAGAAACAGTAGTCACCTATATTCATTGCAACACTATTCACAATAGCCAGACTCTGGAAACAACCCAGATGCCCAACAACAGGTGAGTGGCTAAAGAGACTACGGTACATATACACAATGGAATATTACGCAGTTGTCAGGAAAGATGAAGTCATGACATTGTCCTATACACGGATGGACATGGAAACTATTAGGCTGAATGAAATAAGTCAGAGGGAGAGAGATAGACACAGAATAGTCTCACTCACCTGTGGGATTTAAGATAAATAAAAGACATTGCAATCATATCCAGAGACAATAGAGAGGAGGGCCAGAAGGAGTGGCCCATGATATGAAGTTCACCACAAAGAGTGGTGAGTGCATTTAGAGAAATAACTACACTGACAACTACCATGACAATGATAGTGAGAGAAGTAGAATGCCTGTCTCAAATACAGGCAGGGGGGTGGGGGGAGGAGGGAGATGGAGAGCATTGGTGGTGGGAAGGTTGTACTGGTGGAGGGGGTGTTCTTTTTGTTTTTTGTTTTTGGGCCACACCCGGTGGTGCTCAGGGGTTACTCCTGGCTGTCTGCTCAGAAATAGCTCCTGGCAGGCACAGGGGACCACATGGGACACCGGGATTTGAACCAACCAACTTTGGTCCTGGATCGGCTGCTTGCAAGGCAAACGCCACTGTGCCATCTCTCCGGGCCCGGGGGGGGTGGGGGGTGGGGGTGGGGGTGGGGGTGGTGGTGGTGGTGGTATTCTTTTTTATAACTGAAACCCAACTACAAACATGTTTGTAACCATGATGCTTAAATATATTAATTAAAAAAGGAGTATAGTTTGTTCGTTCATTAGTTAGTTTTGGTGTTTGGGCCAGACCTGTTGGTTCTCCTGACTTACTCCTGGCTCTGCACTTAGGAATCACGCCTGGCAGGCTCGGGAGACCCAGTGAGGTCCTAAGGATCCATTCTGGGGCCAGTCAGTGTGCCAGGCAAGCACCCTACTTGATGTACTACTGTTCTGACCCCCCAAAGAGCCTCATTTCTCTTTAAAAATGTTTTTCAGTTCTTTTTCTTGAGTCTTTCTTTGGACTGCAGAGTGTTCATTTTACCCTTGGCTCTCACACGAAAAGGAAGTCCCCGGCTTAATTAACTATCCAGGAGATAATACAGGGGCTGGGAGCCAGGAAAGGTCTGAGCCCATTTCTGACGCTGTGGGGTATAGGGGTACATGTGTGTAGGGTGTGTTGGTGTGCGTATGTGTGTTTGTGGTGTGTTTGGGTGTGTGAGGGTGTGTGTAGAGTTATTATGGTATGTGGAGTGGAGGGCGTTGAGTGTGTGAGGGGGTGTATGGGTGTGAGGGGGTGTGGGCTTCATGGGAAAGTGCTGCCTGTCACCCCAGCAATGAGGATAGTGGAGGAGCCTGTGGTCTCTCTGGCTGTACTGGTCAGGGAAATGAAGACCTAACCCAGGACCCCTGGTTTTGTGGGGGACGTAGGGGTGGTGGGTGCTGCAGGAGTCACCCAGATCCCAGGTGGGGGAGGGACGGTGGGCAGCTTCATGCAGGAGGCAGCCCTGCCCTGGGGGTGCTCCATTCCCAGGGGCCACTTTGAATATACACATATACACAGAGACCTCCCAGGGTTCCCTCAGGGGCCCCTGATTCTGAGCACTCTCCCCTCTCCCTCCACACCCCCGAGTCAAGAAACCCCTTCAGTGACCGGACTCACTGCCCAAGTGAGAGACCCCCTGCCTGCTTCAATGCCGCCTCCCTGTGTGCCAATGATTCAGGGAGCATGCAAGGGACCCCAGGGGAGGGGGGGCAAGGGTCAGGCCTTGGTGGGTTCCCAGGTGTTGGTTGGTCTCCTGGCTGGCCACTATATTCCCTTCTCCCCTAGAGCATCAGCTCCTGTTGTGATTGGGTCCTACCAGCTGATACACTACAGGATAGTTCGTGTGTCTTGGCCCCTGGGGGAATGTTGGCCCCTGGCAGTCCTGGGTTCCTAGGGTTTGGGCACCTGTCTGATGACCGGATTAGTCTGTCTGTCCTCCAGCAGCCTCTGATTGTGTTGCCCTCATAGGTCAAACATCAAATCACAGATAACATGGATGGTCGCCTGTGTTTTGTTTTTATGTATTGAAAATCTAGTTAGATTTTTATAAAGACAATCATGTTTCATTCACGACAATATGGGGGCAGAGGGAGTGCAGTGGGCAGGGAGCTGGCTTTGTACATTTATTCCAGGCACCTCATAGGGTCCCCGAGCCCACAAAGAATGATTCCTGAATCAAGAATTAGAGTTAAGAATAAGCCCTGAGCACAGCTGGGGCTTTCCCTCCAAAATAATCTCCCCAAAACTTCAACAAACCATTCATGTAATTTCTAGCCTGTTAACTTTAGTAACCTTACTTATAAACCTATTTAATTACTAATGATGACTGTAGGGTTTTTTTGTTTGTTTTGGTAGGATTGCAGTATTAGGTTAAATGAAATTATTCTAATTTATATTGCCTTAAAACTTTTATGTAAACATTTTTGGCACATCCTACATGCTTTGTCATCTGTTGAAGAACGGCTAATACAGCAGCAGCCAGGAATAGCCAAACTGCCTAAAATAGGCATTTCTGATCCTAAATCAGGAGTTGGCACTAAAATGGGGGTGGGTGAAGGATCAGGCCCTCATATGAAATTCTAAATATAGAAATTTATTCACTAATCAGGTCTAGAGCAGGAGAATTAGGCCACGCCTTGTACTTTACAAGCTACATAACCACAATTAAAACTAAAATTGGGGGCTCGGGACAAACATTTAGAAGCTGCTGCTTTGAAAATAGAAAAATAATAACTGCGAATAAATGTCACTATGACATTTATTTGGGTTAATTACCCGCTTTTAATGTGTTTTCTGCTAATATAGACAATATTCTGAGTGAATAATAGTCTTTAAATGGTTCTAGCATAGTGGTTTGGTTTTTAAGCACAGGAAAGTTCTGTTTTAATTTTCAATTAGCTATGTGGTGCACTTTTTAGGAATTCAGAATAATCAGCAAGAAATTATCTTGCTAAATTTTCGCTTGAGAGGACTGAGAGTTTAGCTGTTTGCTCTCGGAAAAGAACGGGTATCTGTGATTTTAGTCTAAG
Source organism: Suncus etruscus (assembly GCF_024139225.1). Classification (NCBI taxonomy): domain Eukaryota; kingdom Metazoa; phylum Chordata; class Mammalia; order Eulipotyphla; family Soricidae; genus Suncus; species Suncus etruscus. The sequence continues at coordinate 62,555,702 of NC_064865.1, read as the reverse complement.
ACACAAAATTTCCTAATTTTGAAAAAAAGAAAAAGTAAGAACCAAATGGCTGCCATCAAGAATCTCCAATCAATATAGTATAAAATAATCCATCATTGGGCCACAGGGGTTCAGTCACTTGTCCTACACAGTCGACCGTGCTTCAGCCCAGCACCATAAAATAGGGGGCCCCAGAATTCTTTAGGGGTGACCCCTAAGCAGAAATTTTAACCCTGAGCACATATTCCCCATTCAAATAAAAAAAGATCAAATAATGCATCAGGCTCTAAGGCCTTGTATATACAACTAAAGTGGACTTTTGGGTAATACACACGGGTTTCCATTTGGGGTTATCTATTTTTAAGTGAACTAATTACTTTGCTTGTTTATTTATCTGTTCGGTGACTTTGTACTAGTTCCAGAAGAGAGAGGAAGAGAGAGAGGGAGAGAGGGAGAGAGAGAGAGAGACAGAGAGAGAGAGTAGGAGGGAGAGAGGGAGGGAGGAAGGGAGGGAAGAAGGGAAGGAGGGAAGGACATATGAAGTCTATGAGCAAACTCTCTGGAGCCATTTCTAATAACATGATCTAGTACCCTAGGTCCATATTGACATGTATGAACACAAGTCGACACACAACTATGACGTCCCCTCATAAGAGGGGTCTGTCCTTTTAAGGGCTGAAAAATCAGTTAGAGGAGCCCAGCACCTCTCTCTCTCCTCCCCCCTCTCTGTCTCTGTCTTTCCTTCTGTCTCTCTCTGTCTCTCTGTCTCTGTCTCTGTCTCTGTCTCTCTCTTCAGGCCTAAGGGTTGGTTATCAGGCTCCTGGCTTCCCTACCTTGCCTGCTCCCCTATTAAACCTGGTCTCCAAAACACTTTTTCTTGTTGGGGTTCTGCCTTGGCCCTAACTGATTCATCTTCTTTACAATGTCCTCAGCTTCTCCCTTTGCCCTTGGAAGTTGCCTCCAGGGACTGAGGGCTGCTTCATCCATGGCCAGGCCAGGGGCATCTGGGGGGTAGGAGCTTGGGCATTTCTGTCCAGTTAATGGGAATCAGAGGTTACAAACAAGTCAGCGCCGGTGTCATCGGAGAGATGTCACCTGCCTAACACCATTTACGGTCCACTTCTCATTTATTCCGAGGGAGCCACGTCGCTTTGAAAGGCCTTCCAGATCTCCTCAAATGAAATCCAGAATAAGTTAAATTAGAAACATTCCCTTAAAATAAAAAACCAACGACTAACCAACCAGCACAGCAGTGAACACTGGTCACAGCACCCCGATGCCAGCGGGCATTCAGAGGTGCAGTGAGGACACCTCGGTTCTGAGCCCATTTCCAGTTCCATGCAGAACTGTACTGGGGACTTTCCCTCTGCTCTCCTTGGTGGCCTGAGCTCAGAGCAAGGCTGAGAGCTGCAGAAAGTGAGACTGGCACAATCTCTGATCTGGGGGACCAGCCAGAGAACCCTCACTTCCCCCTGCTTCCTCCGGTTGTGCCCTCAGCTGGACAGGGAGGCAGGAGATCAGGCAGGAGTGCAGGGCTGCACTCACTGGCCATGCTGAGCCAACCTGCTCCTTACCAGCTTACCCTGAAACTCTGGCTCTACCCTGAAACTCATGTCTTTTTTTTTTTTTTTTTTTTTTGATTTTTGGGTCACACCCAGCAGCGCTCAGGGGTTACTCCTGGCTTCATGCTCAGAAATCGCTCCTGGCAGGCTCGGGGGACCATATGGGATGCCGGGATTCGAACCGATGACCTTCTGCATGAAAGGCAAACGCCTTACCTCCATGCTATCTCTCCGGCCCCGAAACTCATGTCTTATAGCCCCTGGAGCTGGACTGAGCCCAAAGTGAGACCTTCACTCTGCAGGATTCATTCTCCCTTCCCCATTACAGGCTTTCTCACCTATGCTTTTCCATTTCTACTCTGGGACCACTTGAAAAGCTTTCAGAGAAGCCCTGGCTTGATTTGGACTCCATGCTTAAGGGCACATTTTTTTATTTTTATTTTTAATTGTTTGTTTGTTTGGTTGGTTGGTTTTGGGATACACCTGGTGATGTTCAGGGGTTACTCCTGGCTCTGTGCTCAGAAATCACTCCTGGCTCGGGGGACCATATGGGATGTCAGGAATCGAACCCAGGTCCATCCTGGGCAGCCGCATGCAAGGCAAACACCCTACCGCTGTGCTATCACTCCGATTAAGGGCTCATTCCTACCTCTCTAGCCAGAATGAAGCACTGATTCTCAGCGAGGCCATTCTCACTCCCACTACCCCAAAAGGGATTGACTCTGGGACGTCCAAGCAGAGGGAAGCATGTTTGCATGGAGGCTTGGACTTGCCTCCTGATGAAACTTAGAGGAATCAAATTTTAGTGAAAAGTTGCATTTTCAGCAAAAGACTGACCCATTGAAATGACATGGAAAATTATCCCTATCTTAAGACGTTGCTTTCAGAGTTTGGCTGGGAGAAAGGCAGGGCCTTTGGCTCACGTTTAATGGGGAACAGGATTAAAAAGTTCCCACTTAAAAATTTTAATGAGTTCTTAAAGGCCACAAAAGGAACCCCTTAAGTTCCTCTAGGATTATAATTACTATGAGGGAAATGCTGCATTCTGGTTCTGGACAAAACCCCAAAGCAAAGAGAGAATGACTCAGTCGCTGGTCCACAGGAATAGAGATTTCTTGCCTCTCAAGTGCTCCAACCATTCTACAAGCTTTCTGTTTGTTTACTGACTGCTTTGTTAGTTTTTATTTTCCTATGGAACTCCAGTTGACTATATGCTCTTATTTGATGAAGATAAAGCTATTTTGTGAAATGTATCCTGGGCTTCATTTGGAGCTATTTTCAACCAGTCCCTTAATCTGACTTAAGTTTTACTTTGGCAATGAAACGTCATGCTATGAGGAAGTTGAGCTGGCCCATGGCTGAGAGAGACAGAGAGAGAGAGAGAGAGAGAGAGAGAGAGAGAGACAGAGAGACAGAGAGACAGAGAGACAGAGACAGACAGAGAGACAGAGAGGGAGGGATAGAGGAAGAGAGGGAGAGAGGAGAGAGGGGAAGAGAGGAGAGAAATAAGAGAGATAGAGGAAAAGAGAAAAAGAGGAAGAGAGGGGGAGAGCAGAGAAAGGGAGAAAGAGGGAAAGGAGGAGGGAGAGTGAGGAAGGGAGAGAGGCAGAAGAGAGGAAGAGAGAGGGAGAGAGAAAAGAGGAGGAGAGAGAAAGGATGAGAGAAAGAGGATGAGAGAAAGAGGAAGAGAGGAGAGGGAGAGAGAAGAGAGAGGAAGAGAGAAGGGGAGGACAGAGAGAGGGAGAAAGAGGGAGAGAAGAAAAGAGAGCGGGAGAGATGGAGTGAGAGAAACAGAGGTGGAGAGAGAGGGAGAGAGAAAATTGGTCCAGGAGAACTAACCTTTGGAAGTTTAAGAGTTTGAAAATCAGCGTAATAAAAACTGTCCTGAGAGTGGAGTGGGCCTTAGTAGAGAAATGAAGCCCTGTTCCCAAGCACCTCTCCAGAACACAGACCTGCAGAGATTGTGCACAGATGCATTACCAGAGAGGCCTTTAAGAATGACTCGAACCAGGGACCGTGGCATCAATCACTCTCTCTTTCCTAGCGTATCCACTACCAAGATCACCAACCCAGTCACTGCCGCTGAATTATCAGCCTGTGTCTAGGGCTTGTTTCGTTTTCTTAGCAGAGTGTTGGCCCCATCTATGAAGAATGGCCTTCATATTCAAACAACTAAAAATCAGTCAGTAAGAAGAGAAAACAAGTCTTCCTCGAAATGGCCTAGGCAGACGTTTGTGCCCTCATGCCAAGGGCTTCCACACCAGCACCAGCGGGGAGCCACGTGCAGGGATTCTTTGTGGCGCTATGGTTTGTGGCCCTGTTAAACTACAAGGGGGGTGTTTTGTTTTTTTTCCATTTTTAAGGTATTTATTTATTTATTTATTGGTTTTTGGGTCACAGTCGACAGTGCTCACGAGTTACTCTTGGCTCTACGCTCAGAAATTGTTCCTGGCAGGCTTGGAGGACCACATGGGATGCTGGGATTCAAACCTGGTCCCCCCCTCCCCCCACCCTCGGGTTGGCCATGTGCAAAGTAAACGCCCTACTGCTGTGCTATTGCTCTGGTTCTGAGGGTGCTGTTATTTTTTTAGGAAGGAACAAAAATCAGATTTTACTTTAGTTCAACTCCCAATATGCAGCAGAGTTTTCTCCCTGAAACCCTTTTGAAAAATAAAATCCATTTCCTTGGGCCTGAGTGATAGCACAGTGGTAGGACATTTGCCTTGTACTTGGCTGATCCAGGACGGGCCTGGGTTTAATCCCCAGCATCCCATATAGTCCCTGAGCCAGGAGCGATTTCTGAGTACATAGCCAGGAGTAACCCCTGAATGTCACCAGGAGTTCCCCTCCCCCCAAAAAAAATCTCTCCACACAGGCCATGGTGATATTAGATCTGCTAAGATGCTTGCTTAGAGCATGGTTGACCTGAACCCCACTTCCTCTCCATCACCGCCAGAAATAATCCATGAGCACAGAGCCAGGAGTATGCCCTAGGCACCCCCAAAGCAGACCACAATTATTGTCCCCACCAGCCTTTGGCTGGGGCTTCGCAGCTAGTTTTCCAAGTGATTTGGGGGGGCCATCATTCTGGCTCAGAACCAAGCAGGCTGGTGAACTGCTTCCTGGGCAGGAAAAAAAGACAATACACAGTGACACAATGATGTGTGGACGTGTGTGTCTGGACCCTCCCATGCCCACTCATTCCCAACGGAACTTGGGCCCTGTGCAGATGCACGGTGGTTCCCTCTCCCACTCTCCTTCTCCCAGAATTGACCCAGTTTATGAGGTTGCCCGGTTTTATTCATCTCGTGAAGTGGGAACATGTAGCCCTCCCCACCTGTAAACTCCTCAGGCTCAATTTGTATTATCTTGAGAAATCTTACTCTTCATCCTAGAGTCAGTGGCATCACACTCAGCAGCGAACGAGGCTTCCTTCTCTCTTCATCTCATCAGCACTCAGCCCCTATGGGTGAGCAGTGTGCAAGGCAAAATGCCCTACCTACTGCTGTGCTGTGACTCTGGCCCTATTGTCTTGACTTTAATTTTTCTGTGATCCGTGATCGAGACCACTGGCCATCAGTGTATGTATTTGGAAAAGTATTTGTTCCCTTCCTTAACATTTGGATGGGGTTTGAAGAATTTGTTGGTTTTGAATTGTGCCAGGGTTTTTCTTATATGTTAGCTTTATTTCATTTCATTTCATTTCATTATTTATTTTTATTTTACTTTATTTTATTATTTTACTTACTTTACTTATTTATTTATTTATTTATTGGTTTTGGGTCACACTCGGCAGCACTCAGGGGTTCCTCCTGGCTCTACGCTCACAAATCTCTCCTGGCAGGCTCAGGGGACCATATGGGATGCTGGAATTTGAACCACCATCCTTCTGCATGCAAGGCAAATGCCCTACCTTCATGCTATCTCTTTGGCCCCTTTTTATTATTTTTTTATTTTACTTTATTTTACATTACATTAATTTACTTTATTTTATTATATTTTGTTTTATTATTTCATTTCATTTCATTTTATTTTTTATTTTATTATTTTATTTTATTTTATTTTATTTTATTTTATTTTATTTTATTTTATTTTATTTTATTTTATTTTATTTTATTTTATTTTATTTTATTTTATTTTATTTTATTTTATTTTATTTTATTTTATTTTATTTTATTTTATTTTATTTTATTTTATTTTATTTTATTTTATTGAATATTTTCTCCAGTCTTGTTAGGTCTCCCATGCACACAGGCCCTTCTCTGCCCCAAGCCAGTTGGTCCGGCTCTGCGGCTGGACCAGGCCGGAGCAGAGCACCAGGGGGCGCTGCGTTTCAGCAGGTGGCACCTCGCACAGCCCACCTGCTCCCGGGCCCTGCACGCTGGGCTGGACCTGCCTCTGCCACTCCGCCCATGCCAGGATGCCAGGGCCATGCTCGGGCTTAAGGGGTCCCTTTCAGGGGGGCACCTAGGTGACTAGGTTAACCCCCACCTCTGTGCATGCCTCTCTCTCCCTCCCTCTCCCTTTTCTTTCTCTCCTCTCTTCTCTCTCCTCTCTCCCTCTCTTTTCTCTCTCCCTCTCCTTTCTCTTTTCTCTCTCCCTCTCTCTTCCCCTCTCCCTCTCTTTTCTTTCCTCTCTTCTCTCTTTTCTCTCCTTTCTTCTCTTTTTCTCTCTCCTCTCTTCTCTCTCCCTCTCTCTTTTCTCTCCCTCTCTCTTTTCTCTCTCTTCTCTTTCTCCCTCTCTCTCCCTGTCTCTCTTCTCTTCTCTCTCTCTCTCTCTCTCTCTCTCTCTCTCTCTCGCTCTCACTCTCTCTCTCTCAGTCAGAGGACAACGATGGCCTGTTTCTGAAATTCCCAATTCTCACCTGTTTCTGACTGTACAAAACTGCTCCGACACTAGCCCTGATTTCCCCCCAAAAGGTCATTTTTATGATGGTTTGGGTGGTAGTTGATGGCAAGCTCATATAGTCATTTTCTTTTATTTATTTTTTTTAATTTCCAAGTTAAATTGATTGTTCATCCTTTGAGGACTGGTATATCAAACACTTTAATTTCTTGATGCTTTCTCCTTCAATTATTATCTTCTTGTGACTCAGTAATTCTCTTTTAATTCTATTTAAAGAATTAAAAGAATGTTTAGAAATACTGATTTTGGGGGCTGGAGTGATAGCACAGTGGTAGGGATTTGCTTTGCCTGTGGCTGACCCAAACAGACTTGGGTTTGATCCCCCGGCATCCCATACAGTCCTCTGAGACAGAAGCAATTTCTGAGGGCAGAGCCAGGAGTAACCCCTGAGAACCACTGGGTGTGGCAAAAAAATAAACAACAACAAAAATAATACTGACTTTTGGGGGAAGAAAAAAAACAACAATAAAAACTCACCAGTTCAAAGAAGTCAAGGCAAAGACTCTCTCCCAACATTCTTTGAAAATTAGTCAAAGATGGGAAGATGGAGTGGACGGGTCGTGAGCTCAGGGTCATCGGCCAGCAGGGACTGTGCTGCCCACAGAGATAACTCTAACCTGGGTCAATCCCCCAGTGTCCCATATGGTCCCCCCAAGCCAGGAGCGATTTCTGAGCACATATCCAGGAGTAACCCCTGAGCATCACCGGTGTGGCCCCCAAAACAAAACAAAGCAAAAATATAATGCTCAAGAAGAATCCCCATGCGAAGAGCTGCTGCTCTGAGATGTCCCCTGCATCCCATCCTCGTCGCCAACTCGAGAGTCTCTGGACCCTCTCTGCTCTCTTGGAGATCTGAGGGAGAGACCCATGGCCAGCGCTGGGCACAGAAATCTCCGAGAACTTTATACTGAGTGTGGACACGAAGCACAGTTGAGATCCAGAGACATTGCCAGGGGAGACGGTCATCCGGTGAATAAACTCCAAGGATAAAAATAAAGATTTTTTGTTTGTTTATTTCCCTTTGAGGATTATCTGATATGATAGAATATATAATTATGATATAAATATAATAATGTATCAATATAGTGTCATATGCAATTAATATATAATTACATATGATTACTATATTGATATATAATGTAATGATATTACATGGAATAATGTATTTTATGGAATACTGCATAATAAGAACATTAACAACAACAATAAAATAACTATGAAGCGAAGGCTGGGTTTTCAGCTCCGTTTCCAGTTTGGATGCTTTTCCCAGGAATAAATTATTGTTGCATGACAAACATGTTGACACCAGCCAGTTTGAAAAGAAACACGCAGCGACCCAAATGCTCAAGAGGGTTTTCCTTCACTTCTGTTCTGAAGGGGCCCTGAGTGTCTGCTGCAATCATGTCCTACCCACCTCTCCTGCAGGAATGAGGCCACTTTCCAAGACCGAAATCCCAGCTCAGCTCCTCCGGATCGCCGCTTCCCTGGCAGCGGAGCGGCTGTGCTCTGGGAGGCTGCGGTGTTGCATCCTTTTTGTGCAAACACATCTTCCTCAGGCAGGCCTGCCACCCTCGCTCATTCTCTCCCTCTCTCTCTCCATTCCTAACATAGATTCCCACCAAGAAACACTCCTGAAAATGTCTCATTTTGGCTATTAGATATATTGACATCTTTTGCTTCATTAACTTTTTATTACAGTCCTGAGGTTAAAAAATATATACATGTATGTATGTATATATATATTCCACATCCTCTGTGTTCTGAGCTTCAGTGCCAGGGAAGATCCTTGACATCTCCTCTCTCTCCCTCTCTTTTTCTCTTTCTTTTCTCCCTCTTTTTCTCTATTCTCTCCCTCTTTTACTCTCTTTTCTCTCTCCCTCTCTTTTACTCTTTCTTTTCTCTCTCCCTTTTACTCTTTCTCTTTTCTCTCCCCCCCCCCCCCTCTTGCTCGCTCGCTCCTCGACCCACAGCCCATTGCAACTTTTATTTTTTGGTCACTCCATCTTCTCTTCAGGAGCAGGCGAGCTAAACAGAAATGTGGCAGATACAGCATTCTCTTTTCACTCCCAGTGAGTCCTTGTCACAATGGTCAGCCCAGGGCACGTTCCTGCCTCTGCCCCCAAGCCAAGCTGCCCACCCAACAGCCCTGGGTGAGGGCAGAAGGTTCCCCAACACCCCCACACACACCCTCCCTGCAACTCCCTCCTGGGCCACTGGGTCACTGTCTCAGAGCCCAGATATCATGGCCTCTGAGGCGAGACAGACCTGACATGAGTCCAGCATGAGTCCAGCATGGGGCTAAATGAGTTTCTACGGAGGGGCTAATGGCTAAGTGCCCCCTAAGTCTCTCTGCCACTGATGCTGCTGCTGTCTCTGCCTGCATAGGGCAGTTGGTCAAGAGCTCAGCTTGGACTGTGCCAGCCCCATGCACCCCTCATAACTGCTGCCTGTCCTTCTCTCGCTCTCCCTGGCCCTCTCTTTTCTACCTCTCCCGGGCTCTCCGTGATGAACTCGGATTCTGAATCTCTCTTGTGCCTTTGCTGCGTGGATGATGGTCCATCAGTCCATGGGTGGCAGAGAGAGAGAGAAAGAGAGAGAGAGTAAGGGCCCAGAGGGGAGATGGGGCTGGGGAAGTAATGAAGGCCAGCAGGGGGTTCTATTTCCTTCCCCCCATTTTAGCTAAAGGCAGAAATTTCCCCAAGTGGAGAGAGTTCACCGGGAACTTGTTGAATGTGGAGGGATTCATGAGAACAGCCCCGCACTTCCTGCCACCCTCCTTGGCTGTCCACACCCCATCCCCCCATTCACCCCTCTGGTGGGCACTCTCAGCAGAACCCCAGCGCCTGCCCATGTGGCCCTAAGTGCCTTCAGCTTTGTTTGTTCACCCAGAAGTTTCCTGGAGACGCAGTGCCAGACTCGAGGAAAATTATTTATTTTGGCTTCTCTCTGGCTTCTTCGAAGAGGAGAGTTTTCTAACCTGAGTGTTCAGCTGAGGATGGGGGGGCTCTGCTTCAGTTTGCATAGGCAAACTCACACCCTAATTTTACTGGCTGCAGTAGAAGGTGGGTCCCAGGTCAGGGGGTGCTTTGGAGACCAGTTTGTCTTCTTGGAAAGAGGAGCCCAGCACCTGCTCTTTGAATTCCTAATGCAATGGGGGGGGGGAGGGGCGGGGAATGCTACCTGGGAACCCCTGAGGTTACAACACAGTGTCCAGGCCCCAGCATACAGCCAGGTGAAACTCTCACAAATCTCTGCTGGGTGTGGAAATCAGATGCCAGAATCACCAGGCCACACAGTGAGGAAGGGAAGGGAGATAAACAAACTAGATGCGAAAAAATAAAATAAAATACAAAAACTACAATAAAATAAAATATACATATAAAATAAAAATAAAATGCAAAAAATACAAATAAAATAAAAAATACAATCAAATAAAATACAAAAAATACAATCAAATAAAAAAGCTGCTCCGAACTTTTAGCAACATTTCTAAGATAAATGCTTCCCCACCCTTGACAATTTATAAGCTTAGGAAGCATAAATTAAAAAAATTCAGGTGTCTATTTTTCCTGTTTTAATATTAATATGCTGGCATGTCGTTTGATCTGAGGCTTGGAGCTTTTATTTTCCTCTCTGTCTGAAAGTGTAGGGAGTTTTTCAGGTACACCCAACCCTGTGCAATCACACACACACACACACACACACACACACACACACACACACGACCCTAAATTTCCTGAGCTCTGCCCTAAGCATCTTGTCTCAGAGTGCCTCATTCTTTTGGGGTCCCTTGACATAGCTGATATTTCTGTCCAGAAACTCAAGGACTTAAGGACAGCGCGAAATTTGAAGAGTCTCGAGCTGCTGCATGTCCCCACGGAAATGGAGGCACCCCTTGGATAAACCTGTTCAGAGAAAGCCTTCCCCAAACTGCTGCTTCGTCCTGAGGGGGTCCCCCCTATTCCTCCCCGGGTCAGAGAATCCTCTGAGCAGGATTGTTTTCCCAAAAAGGGTCCTCTGCAGGAGCAGCATCTCCTTCCGCATGCCATATGCCCCATTTAAACGTATCCCCATGACAAAACTCCATTAATATCGTTTAGAAACCAGGAGAAAATGAGGGGCTTTTCTGTGCCACTGGAAAGCGAAGCCTGCTTTCTTTCTTGGGACAGATGGCTTTAAAAAAAAATAAAAAACTCGAGAAAAATTCACAATCACAGAATTTCTTCAAGGCGCTAATTTTGTTCACCCTGTTAATGAGTCAGCCGGATCAAAACATGTCAAAATATTTTCCTTGGTTTTTAAACCTTCCTTTGTAAAGTCCCCCAAATACATCCAAGATGTGCATTTTGTGGTGCTCCTTAAGAAATTCAGACTAAAAAATATGTTTGGGGCCGAAGCTATAGCACAGCGGTAAGGCATTTGTCTTGCATGCAGTCAGCACAGGAAGAACCCTGGTTCGAATCCCTGCATCCCATATGGTCTCCTGAGCCTGCCAGGAGCGACTTCTGAGTGCATAGCCAGGAGGAACCCCTGAGCACTGCTGAGTTGACCCAAAAAATTAAAAAAAAAAATTGGCAGTGCTGCATCTTATGTGATATTTCTGATAGGTGGTCCTGGGGGGGTGTCCTTTTCCATCACACAGATCCAGGAAGTGGGGATGGGAGACAAAAGATAAAGGTTGGAAGCCAAGAGCTTCCACTCTGGTCCTAGCTGGCACTTCATGGGAGCCTGGGCCCTGTCAGGGCTCAAGGAAGCAGTGAGTCTGCTCAGTCTGGGGGCACCCCATAATCCTTACTCCCCCCATCTTCCTCACCTCCTCTAGCAATGCCAGGAATTCCTCTGATGTCCCAGAGCCCCTGGCCTTGAGGGGATTCTGAGCAGGTGAGCAGTTGAACAGACACTGGCTGGTTCAGACATCCTGTACCCCCACACTTCCCATCTTCTTTATTGAGGGGGTGGTTTGGGCCACACCCAGTGACACTTAGGGGTTACTCCTGGCTGTGTGCTCAGAAATCGCTCCTGGCTTGGGGGACCATATGGAACGCTGGGAGATGAACCTCGGTCAGTCCTAGGTGCCAGCAAGGCAGATGCCTGACCACTCCACACCACTGCTCTGGTTCCACTTCCCATGTACTTTTTCAGTACCCAAAACTCCACCCTGACCTGACAGACAAGTCTGTGAAAAATATGAGAAGGGGGTTGGCTTGGGATCCTACCTATAAAATCTGGGGCTGGAGCGAGTTGCCCCATTCGGAAGACCCAGGAAGCTAGCAAAGGGGGGGGGGGGAGCTGTACTTTATGTTCTAGGGAGTCATAGAGCCCTGAATGCATCTATATTACTTTTCCAGGGATGTCACCTTCTCCCATCCTAATGAACTGGAGGAAGAGGAGGAGGAGGAGGAGGGGAGGAAGAAGAGGAATGACTCATTGAAGAGAAGGAAGGAAGTTCCAGCAAGACCAGGGGAGTTCAGGTCAGCTCAAACCTAACATCTCCTCTCCAAGTGCCCCCAAATAGTTTAACAGCAGATAAAAAAAAATAAGTGAAATAAAAACAGTTCAATTTTCTAATCACAGATGAAACCAGTGGACTATAGAGGAAATATGATTTTATTTTTTTAAGCTACTTTCATGTTACCCTACTTACCCCTACATTCTCAAAACATCTTTGCAACCAAACTTGGAGGCAAAAGTGAGGGGCGGATGGCAACTGATGGGACCAGGGACCCCTTGAAAGTTTAAAGAAATCCTTGGTCGCCCACAGACAAGAAGATTGCTTCAGTGAGTCCTTACAGCTGACATGGAGAATTAGGACATGGACTTATTCTGTCCTTAAACTGGAAAACAAAAGGTTGTCACTCACCGCTAACATACGTACAGGACCTACACAAACACGTATCGCACCGCTGTGCACTTGGCAGCCACGAATCAAATCAGTTGCCAAGGCTTGGGTAGTGTGAAAATAATTTGACTCTTATATTTAGCTTGGCATCATCATTCAGACTTCTCCTCCAGACAGATTAACACAAAAGGTCTTTGCCTACATATCTTTGAAGTTAAATTTTATTATAGGATACACAGTACGAGCTTATAAAACATCAAATCAGTTTCATTTTGAGATTCTGAATCGAAAGGGAATATTTTACTCTGAGCAGAAATTTTATCTCATGATAGTTGAGTAACAAATGAAGAGAGAATGGTGCAGACAACTATAAAATGGATGAAACACCTGACGGTTCCAGTTTTATCCAGCAGAAAGAATCTACACTAAAAACAGGAACTGTCATTTTTGTTTGTTTATTTGTTTATTTTGGGGGACACACCCGGCAGTGCTCAGGGGTTACTCCTGGTTCTGTGCTCAGAAATCATTCCTGGCAGACTTGGGGGGCCTAAAAGATGCCAAGTATCAAACTGGGGTCTATCTCGGGTTGGCAACATGCAAGGCAAACGCCCTACTGCCATGCTTATCATTCAGGCCCCAGAAACGGTCATTTTTCAGGATTCTGTGCTACAGAAGAAATGTTTGAGTCTGGAGGGCACAACTTTCAGAAATGAAGACACCAGTAAGTCATGGAACCTAAATCAGATACATCTGCACATCTTTATATGAACACATATTTTTTGGGGGGGGTCACACCCGGCGGTGCTCAGGGGTCACTCCTGGCTATCTGCTCAGAAATAGCTCCTGGCAGGCACGGGGGACCATATGGGACACCGGGATTCGAACCAACCACCTTTGGTCCTGGACCGGCTGTTTGCAAGGCAAACACCGCTGTGCTATCTCTCCGGGCCCTGAACACATATTTATAAATAAATTTGTACCTGTGATCATACATGTGGACATTGGTCAGTGTAGACTTAGCATTTCATTTCCCAACTGACTCAAGTTCTGTTTGGTCCAGAAATGCTGGTTCCTCTTCCGTTAGAAATTTCAGAAACTCCTGATTTGCAAGGGGTGGGGGGAACCACCATAATGCTTGAATATCTGGCATTTTTTTAAGTACATGAGAATCATTGGTGGAACACAGAATACTGAAGTTATAGAATTGTTTCCTTGAATGACTTAGATGAGTCCAATGTCTTTTAACATTAAAATTTAAATTTTAAAAAAATTCAAAAATTAATTTAAAAAGGAAAATTTAATAATGCAAATACCGCAACTACTGATGAAAACGTGAACAGACCGAGTTTGCTTCTGGAGCGTGCGTAGGCTTTTGAGCCACTTGTCATCATGGAATGCTTTCATCTACCAGGGGATGAATCTGGCACCATTAATTGTGGATCAATAGGACCGAGCAATGTCAATAAATCATAGTGGGGTGACTTGGGATTAGCTCGAAGAGCTGACACCCACCGGCCCATAATCTCAGGGGAAGACAAGTAAAGACACGGAGGAGGAGAAGGCAAGTTTCAAAACCCCAAAACTCCAACAAAGGCACTGAGGACCACGCCTCGATTATTCAGAATCCAGCCCAGAGATGATGAGCGGGGCGATATTTTGGATACAGGGATGTCTAAGATGCCTCCGATTACATCTCCCCCATTATTTTTAACTGCACCTCGAAAGACGAGTTCCCGGCCGCGGAGGCAAGTCGGGACAGCCCTCCTGCTTGACAGCTGCTGAGGGACTAATTGCTACTTGGGCTTCTTTCTGCTAGAAATCTTGAGAGACGTTGCAAATAGTTTTCCATCTTGGTGCACGCTTTCCTCGAAGCGGCAGTGGTGTGTGCCGCTTAAGATGGACTTTAGGTCTCTCTAACTCTTTCTGCACCTGCCACGGTTTTTCACAGTGACCAAGCCCAAGCTTACTGCTTCGTGGCAAAGATGCCGCTCTTGCCTGGTGGCCAGGAAGCTGTTGGGCTCTTTGCAGGAGGCAGAAATGATTCCTCTAGCCTGTGCTAGGCCTGATGTCACCATATCATATTACATTATATTGTATCATACTATATTATGTCATATTATACCATCTTATATCATATTATGTCATACCATATTATATGATATCATATCATATATTATACTGTTGTGTCATTCCATATCATATCATATCATACCATACCATACAATATATATGTTATGTTATATCAGATCATGTTATATTATGTTATGTTATGCTATGTTACATTATATTATTTTATATTATTACATTATATTACATTACATTATGTTATAGGACATTCTGCTCTGTTGTGTATGTAAACATTTTATGGGATTATTATGTTGCTGACCCTACCCTGATCGGTGATTGTGCCCTACCCTAGGGTGTGACCTGGCATTCTGCCCCCACCCTAGGGTAGTACCTGATTCTGCTTCCACCATTGGGTGGTATCTGATCCCACCAATGGGTGGTACCTGATTCTGGGGGATGAAAACAAGGGTCTGTGGAAGGTGAGAGGTTTTTTGGCTGGAACTGATGCTGAGACTTTGGGCTTCAGTCTTGTCCTTCGAATAAAGCTGAATTTTCACAAGCTTGACTGTCTGCTAGCCTTTTACCCGCCGCTTCATCTTGGGATCGCTGGCTGAACAGGGTGGCAGACGCATGCTCGGAGCTGGAGGGGAAAGACCTCATCCTCCATCCCTCCATCAGTCAACCCCATCAAGGGCTGACTTGCAACAATGCTATACTATTTTAAACTATATTTTACTATATTACATATGCATTATATATACTATATAGACACGGGTGAGAGTCCAAATTTTACCCTTTTTCCCATTCAGCAATTCCTCAATTTGCCTCTTTGCCACCAACACCAAGGCCCCGTCTTCACATAGCATACTCGGAGGGAAAAAATCTGCCATCTCAGCCAGGCCGCTAAGGGCGAGGGGTCTTCAGCCACAGGGACCCTCCTGCTCTGTGGGGCTCCTCCACCCTCCACCCCAGACCCCAGAGTCCCCTCTTTCTCCACGTCCACAAGTAACTGCGCCTGGAAATCCCCGTGAAACGCCCCTTGTCCTGACTTTAGAGCTGCCTCTCGGAAAGGCCCACTGCCCGCTGGAGTCCACTTGCAAGCCTGAAACCTGGATTGTCACCTTGGCTAGCTCGTACGGTTTAGGAAGGGGGTTCACTGCTGCTGACAGGCAGTGCCAACTTTCAGCTTGTCCAGTGACTCACTCCCAGCTCTATGCTTGGGGTTGACTCCTGGCTCAGTGCTCAGGGCTGACTCTCTGCTCTGTGCTCAGAGATCACTTCTGACTCTGTGCTTGGAAGTTACTCCTGGCTGTGGGCTCAGGGATCACTCCTGGCAAAGCTCCAAGAACTTTATGTAGTGCTGGGGATCAAACCCCAGTCAAGGCAAACTCTCTCTCTCTCTCTCTCTCTCTCTCTCTCTCTCTATATATATATATATATATATATATATATATATATTAGCAGAATCAGTGGGGACCCCAGAAGCTCTACTGCTGCTGTGGCTTCCAAACTCTTGACCTCTGAGGCAGAAACAGCCTTTGGATTTTGCTTTTTTTGTTCATTTATTTTAGGTTTTTTTTTTTTTTTTTTTTTTTGGTCCACTCCCTTTGATGCCCAGGGTTTGCTCCTGGCTCTGTGCTCAGAAATTGCTCCTGGATTGGGGGCCATATGGGACGCTGGGGAATCGAACCTCGATCCATCCTAGTCAGCCGCGTGCAGGGCAAATGCCCTAACTCTGCGCCACTGCTCCAGCCCCAGCCTTTGGATTTTTGCAAGGTCAAACCTCACTCTTTCCCCTGGCTCTTTCCTCGCTGACATGAGGATAAAAGCCTGAGGGAATGGCTCTGTCACTCACTCCTCAGTCAGGAGATACTGCCCCACCGAGGCTCCTCTTGCAAACCTGCATCTGTACTGGCATGCACACACGTGTGTAGGCCCAGATGCATACATGTGTGAGCCTGTGTGTGGAGTAAGTAGTGTGTATTGGCCTTTGAAAATTGGCAGGAGGTAAGTGATGCTTTCCAAGGGCCCTTGTAAGCCACCAATGTGTCTCGTCTGAATCTGTCTGAACAGACTCGAAAGGCTGGTAGGGATCTTCCCATGAATGATGCACCCCGTGGGTGCCATTTTTTTAAACTTTTATTGATTGATTGATTGATTGGTTGGTTTTGGGGCCACATCCAGGGGCGCTCAGGGGTTACTCCTGGCTCTGCACTCAGACATCGCTACTGGCAGGCTCAGGGGACCGACCATATGGGATGCTGGGGATGGAACCCAGGCAGCGTACAAGGCAAATGTCCTACTGCCTCTATTTTTAACTTATTTTAAAATTTGTATTGATTGATTGGTTTTTCGGTCACACCTGGTGGCACTCAAGGGTTCTTCCTGGCTCTGCACTCAGAAATCACCCCTTGGCAGGCTCAGGGGGCCATATGGGATGCCGGGGATCAAACTCAGTTGCCCCAGGAAACGTGTGCTTTCTCTCAACTCTTGGGCTGTGCTGGGAGAACTCCCCGGCCATGAGCTGCCGAATCTTTCTTGTCCAAAAACCTGCCCGTGTGTGTTTGTGTGTTTGCTTTGTCCCTAGGACCATCGTCGCTGATTCCATTTAGCCCCTTCCTTTGATTATGTGCAGCTGGGTCCATTTGCAGCCACATTTTTATATCGTCCGAGATTAGCCCCAACAAACTGCTTTGCCTCCAGTATTCTCCCATTACAGCCATTTCATCCAGTGATGGGCTCTATTTCCTTCCTTTCCAATTTAGCTGTGTAATGTGAAAATTGGCCCCATTTTTGTGCCTAGTATGTCATCCCCAATCCCCTCTCTTTCCCCAGCAATGGGAGTTGCCCAAGAAGACCTCACAGACACACTTGTCATGGCAACGAGAGCATTTTGCCCTCTGTGGAAGGGTGCCAGGTGCCAGTTAGATGCCTTCTAGCCTTCTGGCCCTGGAGATGGAAGGCAATGGGATGAATCTGCTTTGGGCAAAAGGAGCAGCGCCCTCTCTCTCAGAATCCACCAAGTTATGTCACCTTTCCCAGCTGAGAACTCAGGACAGCATCCCAACTGTGACCAGCATGGAGAACCGTGGCTGAGGCAAAGGAACAGAGGGTCAGGAGAGCAGAGCCCCAAGAAGCCCCAATGCCAACAAAGACAGTGGCAGAAGAGACGTGGAAGAGGTTGTGGCTTGAGGCTATCTTGGTGAAGGAAGGTGACAGATCTCATAGCTTGTCCGATAACTTGGGAACTAGGAATTCAGAGACTAGAAATAAATAAAATAAGGAAAGTAAAATCAATAATTCGGAGACTAGAAATAAAGTAAAATAAATAATAGAATAAATAATTTAGAGACTAGGAATGAAGAGTGTTCCTAGACAATCACAGAAGACAAATTCCTGCTTGAAATGCAATTGCAGTGAGGTGTTTGATAATTGGAGAATGTTCTAGGTTCTGGATGATTTTAGAGTGTTCTAAGTTCACACTAGGACATGATCTCATCCCCCTGGCACATTGAAGTCAGGGGAGGGTTATTCATTCAGTTTGTTGTTGTTCGGGTTTTTGGGTCATACCTGGCAGCACTCAGGGGTTACTCCTGTCTCTGCCCTGAGAAATAGCTCCTGGCAAGCTCAGGGGACCAGGGGGGTCTGTCCGGGATTGCGCGCATGCCAGACAAACATCCCACAGTTGTGCTATCGCTCCAGCCCCAAGTTATTCATTCAGAACAATTTCCCGAAAGGAAGGTTGTTGGGGTGGACCAGATCCAAATCAATTGGGGTCCATTGGCGATAATGTTTATATCACATACAAGATTAGGGCAAATAAACCAAGTTTTGTTTTGGGGGGTTACTCCTTGTTGTGTATGTAAATATACACATAATGGGATTATTATGTTACTGACCCTACCCTGATCGGTGATTGTGTCCTACCCTAGGGTGTGACCTGGCATTCTGCTCCCACCCTAGGGTGGTAGCTGATTTTGCTCCACCATTGGGTGGTACCTGATCCCACCATTGGGTGGTACCTGATTCTTGTTTTTACAAGGGTCTGTGGAAGGCGAGAGGCTTTTTGTCCTGGACCTATTCTTAGGCCTTTTGGCTTCGGCCTCTTCACGGAATAAAGAGCTATTTTCTTCGGAAGCCTGACTGCCTGTTGGCTTTCTTTCCGCCTCATTCACCTCAGAACCACTGACTGAACAGGGTAACAGACGTGTGGTCCGAGCTGGAGGAGAAAGGACTCATCCTCCATCCCTCCATCAGTCAACCTCTTCAGGAGCTGACTTGCAACAACTCCTGAATCTGTGCTCAAGACCGCATCCAGCAGTGCTTCTCGAATCACACGTTGTAGGGATTAAACTGGGGTCAGCTGTGAAATTGTCTGTTGTGTGTTCCCCAATCCCCAGAGATGGAGAGGGATCCTCAAGCCACAATCCAGGTAGGACAAGAGACACAGTGTGGCAGCAACTCTGATGCAGGAAATAATCCACACACAGCTGGGAAGGAACAGCAGGCCAGAGACTCACCCCGCAAGCTGGTCACCCACAAACCAGTCGTCCCACCATGTAGAACCACTGACCAAGATGGCAGCTCCCTTTCCCAGCCTCCAAAGCAGTCTTATTTCGAAAAACCAAGCCCACCCCCAAGGGGAGGGAGAAAAGCCACATGAGGAGGCGATGGGGAAACAGGGATCAATCTTGGTGGGTGGGCTCAGGGGACCACAGAGAGTGCTTGGATCAAACATGGTTTGTCCACATGCAAGGCAAGTCGCTTACCTGCTGCTTTTCTCTCCATCCTGGAAAGATCATTATTTAAAAAAAGAACTTGATTGATTGATTGATTGATTGATTGATTGGTCTTGGGGCCACACCTGGTGATGCTCAGGGTTACTCCTGGCTCTGTGCTCAGAGGTTACCCCTGGTAGGCTCAGGGGAACACTATGGGATGCCAGAAATCAAACCACCATTCTTCCTGGGTTGGCCTCATGCAGGGCAAACCCCCCACCACTGTGCTATCTCTCCAGCTCTGGGAAGATTATTTTTAAAGCTTTATCACAATTAGAAAAACTACATAAATATGCCAGAAAGCTCTGTAATCAACCTTAAGATTTTGGAATATTTTTACCTTTTGGTTTAAAGGGGAATGTTCACCCTAAAGAGATCTGGCTAAGAGGGTGAAGGACAGGGGTAGGCTAAGTTTTCTCTTGTTTTCTGAGTGTCTTTCCCTGGATCCTTAATATTCATATGGAAATTGGCTCCGAAGGGCCAGAGTGATAGCACAGCGGTAGGGTGTTTGCTTTGCATGCTGCTGACCCAGGACAAACCCGGGTTTAATCCTCGACATCCCAGATGGTCCCCCTAGCCTGCCAGGAGCAATTTCTGAATGCAGATCTAGGAGTAACCCCTGATGGCCACCGGATGTGGCGCTGCGTCGCAGGTTCTGGCCTCTGCCTATCAGGTTGACTAACCTCAGGAGTGGCTTCTTGTTGTGACTCACCCCTAGAGCGATCGTTGACAATTGTGTTCTGCAAATTGGCCTTTTCTCCCTTTTGTGGGCCTCTGTGGTTGATTTTAACATGCTATCTGTGAAAATGAAATATGGTTATTTTTGCAATAATGCAAATGTACTGGAACAGGGATAAAGGGAAGACAACACTGGGGGTGGGAATGTCCCTCATTCATTGTCACTATGTGCCTTCAATATTTCTGTGAAACAATTGTAATTCACTTTGACCACAATAAAAATTAAAAAAAAACTAAATTTAAATCCAATAATAATAATAATAATAATAATAATAATAATAATGCCAATGTGGACTCCCATTCCTTGCTTTTTGGTTTGCACTGGATTTTAAATTCCTGAGAGGTCTTGTCTTTGCAAATTCCAGACAGTCTCTGTGAATGAGAGCTAGAAAAAGATGTCAGCCTCCAAAGTCCGAATGGTTTCCTCTCCTCCAAAATGCTAGAACTTTCTCTGGGACCTAAGTCTTCACCTAGGTTGTAGAGACGTTTGAAACATGTTGAATGCTATTAAAAAGTGATTAAAGAAAAAAAGTACGGGGAATTAAAAATTTTCTCTCTCCCTTTGAACTGTTCAATAAATAAATTCGATTCATAAATTCTCTACTCGTTTTTATTTTCCCCCTAAGGTCATGTTTCTCAGCTTTATCTTTCTTTATTAATGGTAGAAGGGAAGGGGAAAAAAATTTAAAAACCAGCTCTAGGATCCTGTAAGAACTTGCCCAACTTTTAATTCTCTGTCCCACAAAATCCAGTTGCCATGGTTCTCGTGGCATCTTTTCCAAAGCTTTCAAACCGTGATTGTTCCTTCGGATGTGCGTGTTTTATTTTTAATGAGCTTGGCATCCTGATATCGTAAATGAAAAAAGACAGTAATTACAGTTTTACAAATAAGACTGCCTTTGATTTGGCTTAGCATTCTGATGTCTATACTAGTCCGTACAATCCATATTTAATGCCCAAGATCAATAACAGAAGCCCTGCCAACATTTGAATTCACTCCACCCCAAATTCAAGTTTCCTCATGCCTGGTTCTAAACATGCCTGAATCACAGCTAAAAAATTATTTTCCTCCCCCAGTTCAGCTTTGCCTTTATTACTTACGATGGGAATTTAGCTGTGGAACATCGTTGCTCCATGGGGCCTTCCCTGTTCGTGGACAGATTTCTAGTAGGAATTTCTCACGGGGAGTCTGTGTGTCTTATAAGAGTGCCAGAATTTGGAAATTCTGGTGAATAATCTTGAAAATCCACTTTCACTTTCTTGGCTTCAGTTTCAGCTCTTGAGAACAGACCAGAAACAAAGCATCACACACCAAGGAAACCTTGAATTTAGATATAGCCAAGTTCCATCTTGGGAGGTAACATGGGGAGCCTGGAATTTTCATTCTTTAGTCTAAATTCAGAATATCAGTCAGAGGTCAATCTGTAACGCATCTTCTACTCCACAGTTTTGGATTCTGCAGATTCTTGATATATGTGTAATACAATATAATAATATAATATGTGATTTGACATGATATGATATGATATGACATTATATGCCATGACATCATATGCTATACAATATAATACACAAAAATACAATAAACTATAATGCAATATAATATGCAATTTTATATACATATTATACAATTACAGACTTGTCCCATCTGTATTTCATTGTGACTTTGCTTCCAAAATGGTACACGTGTTAAATGTTGAGTGGAGGTTGTGATTCAATGATCTAAACCCTAAAATTATCTAAATTATCAAAGAGTATTAAACCATTACTAAATGCTTAAAATGATTGATTTTATTACCTTCATTGAATACTTAATTGAATAAAAGGATTAAAAGTGAATGACCTAAAATGTATCCAAATAATTTCTAGTAATTTACCAGAGGAGCCATCATATCTTCCTTTTCATTTAAAAATAGTTTTAGTACTTAAATATTGTGCCTAAAACCCCACAACAAAATTAAACGTGACTTGGGCCCCAATGCAATATTGTGGTAGGTACGGCTCTACTGACACAGGTCCAGTCCCTGTCAGTAGACATGGTGCCCTGAGCCTCACCAAGAGTGACCCACAAGCACAGAGCTGGGAGAAAGCCTTGAGCAATGCTGAATACCCCAACACCCTCCCCACTCACACACATCAGAAAGAAAAGTATCATTAATTTTACAAGAACAACAAAGTTTTGCTGATTCATCAGTAGATTTAAGCAATAATCAATACTCAATTCTTATGCTGGAGTCCAGAGTTTCTTTGTATGATGGGGACTTTATTCCAGAAAGAATTTGCTGACATTATAAGAAATAGGTGGAATGGGGGGGGGGGGGGGAGAGAAGCAGAGAGAGAAGCAGAGAGACAGAGACAGAAATGAAAGAACAAGGTTATAAATAAGAAATATTTTTGTTTTTTGTTTTGATGGGGGACACACCCAGTGGTGCTCTGTGCTCAGGAATTATCTCCTGGCAGTACCTGGGGGGACCCTATGAAATTCTAGGGATCAAACCCGGGTCAGCTGTGTGCAGGGCAAAAAATGCCCTACTCACTGTACTATTACTCGGCCCTGATAGAAGAGATAATTTTTTTTTGAATAATTTTTATATTTACTTCACAGTAAGATATTAATTTTTTATTTATTTATTTTTGATCATAGTGGCTTACATATTGTTGACAATGATATTTTAGGTACATATTTAAAGAGCTGTGAGAAATCTTGATATGCAAGTCCCTGGGTTACCCAAGATTTGAGGGGCGTGCCCAAGAGTTGAGAGTTCCATGATGGAAAGGGAATAAAGCCACAGTCTCCTGGGCTGGTTCCGGTCCAGACAAGTGGATTTCCTTAACCCCAAATTCAGAGAAGCCCAAACCAGGATGACTTGCACTTGAGTTAATTGCAGGCTTAAATGTCTGTTATTTCTTCTCTCCTCATTTATATTTTTCTTTCTTTCTTTCTTTCTTTCTTTCTTTCTTTCTTTCTTTCTTTCTTTCTTTCTTTCTTTCTTTCTTTCTTTCTTTCTTCTTTCTTTCTTTCTTTCTTTCTTTCTTTCTTCTTCTTTTCTTTCTTCTTTCTTTCTTTCTTTCTTTTTCTTCTTTCTTCTTTCTTTCTTTCTTCTTTCTTTCTTTCTTTCTTTCTTCTTTCTTCTTTCTTTCTTTCTTTTCTTCTTTCTTTCTTTCTTTCTTTCTTTCTTTCTTTCTTTCTTTCTTTCTTTCTTTCTTTCTTTCTTTTTCTTTCTTTCTTTCTTTCTTTCTTTCTTTCTTTCTTTCTTTGTTTAAACTTTATTGTTTGATTAGTTTGGGGGCCACACCTGGTTTGCTCAGGGGATCACTCCTGGCTCTACACTTAGAAATCGCCCCTGGCAGGCTCAGGGTACCACATGGGATGCCGGGAATCTAACCTGGTAGGTGCATGCAAGGCAAACGCCCTACTGCTATGCTACCTTTCCAGCTCCTTTCCTCATTTTTAGAAAGAACTTCCAAAAATAATTTCCATTGTGATGAAAATAAGTTTAGAAGAACATCATGTTTCTTTATTGGTTTTCAAGCAAGATGTCTTCAATGTTTTCCACTTATAGACCATTTTTAATGGGGTCCCGTGTATATAGGTATATAAAATAGATATTCACATCCAACATTTACTGATACTAAATCATTAAGATGGGGGACATGGGTGGTGGGAAGGTTGCCATGGTGAAGGGGGTGTGATTTTTATGACTGAAAACAAACCATGTCTGTAATCATGGTGCTTAAATAAAAGTATTTTTAAATTATTTTTATTATATTATTATTATTATTTGTATTTTGGGCCACACCCTGTGATGCTCAGGAATTTCTCATGGCTCTGCACTCAGAAATCGCTCCTGGCTTGGAGGGACCATATGGGATGCCTGGGGAACGAACCGTGATCTGTCCTAGGCTAGCACCAGCAAGGCTGTGCCTTACCTTACCACTTGCGCCACCACTACGGCTCCAAACGTATTATTTTTTAAAAATCATTAAGATCCTGTTTTCTTTCAGACAAACTTTTAGAGCGTTATGTGGGCCCCATAAGTCCCACACTTTCATTTTGGATTCTCAAGGTCCCAACTTCCACTGCCAGCCCCACCCACTCTGTCCTACCCTCCACTGGACTCTCGGAGACAAGCAGGCGGCTGTGGCACGCTCAGTGTCTGTCCACCCTGCCGGAACTTCTTGTGAGTCTGGAGTCCAGAGCGCCACCCCATGAACCTGGGCTGTAAAAGCCACAAACATGGGATGATTTTGACTCAAATGAAGACGTAATCCGATCATTCTACAGCTGCAAACTATGGAAACAGACACAGACAGCTCCGTGTGTGTTTTGTGTTTAACCTTCTCTTTGCAGACAGCAGACTCAGGAAGAAATCTTCACTGAATGTGATTTAATATAGAAAACGAGGTCCTGGTTTTGGAGTCCAAGAGAGCAGGGCCGGAATACAGGAGGTCTCTGAGAGTTGTGCAAACCCCTGAAAATGATTTCATTTCATTTTCTGAAATTCAGTCTCCCAGCTTTTGAATTAGGCAACAGAATTTTATGCTAGATATAGATTAAATGGAATCTCTTTTTGAAAAGAAGACATCTGGGTCCATCAAATATAGGAACAAAAATGTTTTAAGTGAAGTTTTCTTTTTGAGGCCACACCCAGTGACGCTCAGGGGTTACTCCTGACTAAGGGTTCAGAAATTGCTTCTGGTTTGGGGGACCATATAGGATGCTGGGAATTGAACCACAGTCCCTCCTAGGCTAGTGCATGCAAGGCAGACAGACGCCTTACCACTTGCGTCACCGCTCCGACCCCTGAAGTGAAGTTTTCTTAACACCAAAGGGTGTTTTGCTTCTCATTGAAGCACTCATACAACAGGTAAGACTTAGAATCAACCTAGATGGTCAACAGTGAATAAGTGTATCATGAAGATGTGGTACATATATGTGGTACAAATATACAACGGAATACTACATAGCTGTAAGGCATGATGCCAGCATGCAATTCGTGGGCAACATGGGTGGAACTGGAAGATAGTATGTTACATGAAGCAAGCTGGAAGAAGAATAAATACAGAAATAAAGATAAATACATGATTTATATGTGTCCTTTAGAATTACTGAATGAACAAATGTAGTGGTCTACATGGGAGCTGTCTCAAACACCCTTGGACCCAGAGTATTGCGAGGACAAGGAAAGAAACTGAGAGGAGGAGGAGGAGGAGGAGGAGGAGGAGGAGGAGGAAAAACACAAATTTGAAAGAATGGTAACCAGGGGTCAAGTAATGTCAGGTGCATTAGTGAAGGAAAAATAAAAGAAGGACAGAACTATATGTCCAAGCCAAAACCAACAATAATGGAATCAAGAAACCTAAACTCTATCAATATAAACTTTATTTATTTATTTTGAGTTTTGGGTTATACCTGCTGACACTCAGGGGTTACTCTTGGCTAGGTGCTCAGAAATCACTCCACTCCTGGCTTGGGGGACCACATGGGATGCCTGGGATTGAACCCAGGTTCATCCTGGGTCAGCCATGTGTAAGGCAAATGCCCTACCACTGCAACTGCACTATTGCTCTGGCCCCTCAATCTGAATTTTAAATGGGCTAGTTGTACTGGTGGGTTGGGGGACAAAGGGTGGTGGGTGTGATACACTCTAAGGACATTGATGGAGAGAGGTCAATGTTGGTGGTGGGATTGACCATGATTCATTGTATGCCTGACATGCAATTATGAAGGACTTTGTAAATCACAATGGTTTCAATTAAATCAAATTAAATTAAAGAAAAAGACAAAAGCATGTTTCAAATTCAACACAATAAGTAAGACAATCAAATAGAGCATAACCAAAAAACCCCACTGAGTTCAAGGTCTAAAGGCCAAAAAAAAAAAAAATTGTGAGAGGAAGGAAGAGAGGGCAGTGGCCAGTCGGAAGAGAGATTCTGCCTGAAATAAGGAATTCTCTGTCTCTGAAAGCAATGAGGAAAAATCATCAAAGTTCGGGGCTGCCAGAGATGAAGCGAGAGATTTGGGGTTCGGAGCTGGAAGTCGAGGCAGGTTGAAAAATCTCTTCCGAAGCAGCAGCTCCCTGGTTGTAGGAAGACGTGAAAGCCGCCTTGGAACTTGGGGCCCTGTACTTTCGGCTCTGCGAACCTCAGTTCAAAGACAATGAGGAAGCCCTCTCAAAGACTCCCAAGATTTCTTAGAAATCAAATGGCGATTGCACAAGCCCGTTTAAGGGCTTAAGCACGAAAGAATGAGAAGCAGATGGCTAGCTGGTGTTTCTGCTTGGTAACCTCTTCTGTGGGGGCTCCTTGAACCAAAAATCTTTGGGAAATCATTCAAGATGTTTCAGTGATCCCCCAAAGCACTTGGCTTTATTTTGGCCTGGCTGTAAGTGATTCGAAGCCTTTAATTCCCCCTTTTCTATCGTCTCTGGACAAAGTTCAATTCCATTTTCTACCAGCTGTTGGTCGTCTCCGCTTAGCCCGCTGTCATAGGACTGCTGTTATTGTGTTAAGTGTTTTTGCTTGTTTTACGCAGTTGGAAAAAATGACTCCAAAAGTTTTCGGTTGTGAAATATTTCAAAATAGTTGTCATTACTATTTAAATCTTAACCATAGGAACTTAACTTAGGAATTGTCTCATTTAAGGATGTGATTCCTCAGTTCACCTTGGGAGCTGATAAAGCAAAACAGCTGACAAATAAATCATTTTCATCTCAATGTCAATGTCCATTGTTACTTCGTCTTAAAAATTTCCATTACCTTGAAAAAATAATTTTGGGGGGTAATGACATTTTTGTTACCCTAAAAACATAAGCTGACATCATCGAGAAATGCCGTTTTTCAGAGTTTTCTAAAATAACAGCCAATGAACTCATGTAAAATTTTCAGAGCTCATAATCTGTTTCGTTTAATGACATTTAATAATGTGTGTTAAACTGGCATTTGGATTATTTTGGGGGGACCCAGGGTAAAACCCATCTACATACTTTTAGATCCCCGCCTTCGAAGATGGGGCTGAGTGTGATCCAATATGGATTATTTAGCACCATTGAAAGACCACGGAGTCTTTTCAAAAATAAAGCCCGTTTTCCATAGATTGAGTGGAGCAGGTGTTTAGTGGGGACTGAATTCTGTCGCTGTGGAAGCCGGGCTGACAGGGGTAAATGTTGGGTCACAGCAGATGGTGGGGACCAGAAGAATATTCTAGAATAGCACAAGATGTGCCACTGGGCTCGTCACCTACTAAACACAGTGGGTGCAGACATGAACTGGAATGCGAGTGGCCAAGGAAAGAAGGGCAGGTGATTCCGAGATTTCAATTTTCCCTGGACGTGAATAATTGGGCTGGGCTGGGCTTTAATTTCTTGCCCTTCAAGTAAACCAGCAAAACGCTCCTCCCAGACTTATTTATCCCTCTCGGCCCTTTCCAACTGTTCAATGGTAAGTGCATCGTCAGAGCGAATGGAGCGATTTGGGGCTGAAAAGATAACACAGCAGCAGGGTATTTGCCTTCCAAACAGCCGACCGGGGAGGGACCTGGTTCAATTCACAGCATTCCATGTGGTCCCCTGAGCCTCCCAGGAGCAATTTCTGAGCACAGAGCTAGGAGGAACTTTTGAGCACCCCCAGCTGTGACCCAAAAACTAAATAAATAAGTAAGTAAGTAAGTAAGTAAGTAAATAAACAAATAAAACAGGCCGGGGCCAGAGAGATAGCACAACAATATGGCATTTGCCTTGCATTTGACTAACCCAGAACAGACCCAGGAATAATCTCCAGCATCCCACATGGTCCTCCGAGCCTGCAATGAGTCATTTCAGAGCACAGAGCCAGGAGTAACCCCTGAGTGCTGCCGAGTATGTCCCCCAAACCAAAATAAAATGAAGTACAACAGGATGACAGCATCATGTACTGAATGAGAGGAAATACCTGTCCTGAGAAGACTCTAGATTAGAATGTAGCACTCGTCACCTTCCAAACAGCTGCAACTGGCATTAAATGGCTGCTAAACACTCCCTTAAATCGACAGCCCTCGTGCCAAAATCCTCGTTTTCTACTCGAGTTTAACCAAGTGCCCAGGGTGGGATTTGGGCAAGTCTTGTTAGTTCACTGAGCACAAGGAGGAGATGGTGGATGTTCTTGCTTAGTTTGCATCTCTCCTGCCAAAAGGGTAATCAGAAATAAGTCATCACTATCGATGTAAGTAAGAGGAAAAAGAGAAACACTAGAATATGTTTTAAGTGGCATGAACTGGGGCAGGAGAGATAGTACTGCAGTGAGGCATTTGCCTTTCACGCAGCCGACCTGGAATAGACCCAGGTTCGATCCCCAGCATCCCCTATGGTATCCTGAGCCTGGCAAGAGCAATTTCTGATTGCAGAGCCAGGAGAAACTCCTAAGCACCACCAGGTGTGGCCCCAAAACCAATCAATCAATAAAGTCGAAAAAAATGTCACAGGTTAGCTTCACCTAGCACAGGTGAGTAGGAGACACAGAGAAAGAAGGACAGAAACTGCCTCAGCTGTCCTATGTTCATAGCAGCAGGAGTCACAACATCCAGAATCTGGAAATGAGCCAGGTGCCTGGGAACAGAAACATGGCTAAAGAAACTGTGGTACATGTTCCCAATGGAATACTATGTGACTGTCAAGAAGAATGAAGCCATGGCATTTGCTTATCCATGGATGGATATGGAGAGTGTCATGCTGAGCAAAGCGAGTCAGAAGGAGGGAAATAGACATAGAACAGTCTCATTCATTTGTGGGATATTTAATTAAAAACACAAGATAATATGGTAATAATATCAAGAGACAATAGAGACGAAGGCCAGGAGGTCCAGTCCATGGTAGGAAGCTTGTCATAGAGAGCAGGGACACGGTGATGGCAGAGAAGATGGCAGAGAAGAGAGCTGGGAGCAATTTCTCTGGACAACAACTGGGTACTGAAAGGTGCCCCTTCAGAACAGTACTGTAGATCACAGCAGTGTCTAAAAGGAGAAAAAAGGAAGGGAGAGCAAGAGTGACTGAGAGAGAGAGAGAGAGAGAGAGAGAGAGAGAGAGACTTCTGCCCTAGAGGCAGGCATTGGTGAGGGCAGGAGAGAAACTGGGGTCATCGATGATGGGAAAGATGCCCTGGTGGAGGGTGTTGGGCACTCTAGGACTGAAACTCAATGGGGAACAACTTTGGAACTGTGGAAATCAAAAACAACTGTACTATGAATAACCTCGTAGGCCACAGTGTTGCTCCTTGCAGGCTCAGGGGACTATATAGAATGCCGGGAATAGAACTGAGTCGTCCCCCCCCCACCAGGTCAGCCACATGCAAGGCAAACGGCCTACGGCTGCACTGGCCCCAAATAAAGTGTTTTTTAAAAACCAAAAAAAGTAAAAAGAAACTTCTGACTCCCAACACTGTTTACACTCTCCCCCTTGCCTCCAATGGGGGACTGTGCCCACCTTTCCACTCCCCTCACCTTGTGGTGGGGATTCCACGTGAAGATGTTGATGTCTTGTCTGCATGGGAGGTAGCAGAGCCCAGGAGGACAGGATGTGGCCCCGGTTTCTGTCAGCTCACTGTCCCTTATGCGGATTGTCCCCAGGATCTGAGGGTAGCTTTCACCATAGAGTTCTACAATCCTATTCCAGACGTTGGCAACATTGAAGTATGAAGAACCCCAAGATTAACACTTCTGGAAGCCCTCACAGTCACCGCTGTAGAAATAAATTCTTAGAAGATTCAACGAAATTCGACCAAGAGACTCAAAGAAAGTCCCCAAATTAGAAACAGCTGCAAACATGCTAATGGCCCACAATGGCACAGAATTCTCTCTGCCTTTGCCTTTATAGATTTTTGGGGCCATTCCTTGTCTCTATGGCACGAGGAATGACAGGCCCAGGGGATCAGAGGCTGTTCACACTGTGTGCCATGCACAGGCCAGCAAGGAGATTTTCTTCCCCTATTTTTGAGTGTGTGTGTGTCATATGCTAATGCAGTCTCCGTAAACACATCATCATCAAGTTCATAATTCTCTTTAATGTGATTATTTTTACTTTTCCCGTCTTCTCCGTGAAAGTATACAATGGAAAATAAATATTTCCTCGAGATTCTGTGTTGACGATTTAAGGTTGTATCAACACAGGAAAATAAAATCAAGCCACGTAATTGAATTTCCTCAAACCAAAGTCAACATGTCTTTGCTGTGTTTGAAGGGGGAAAAATGTCTTCCTTCTGTCTGGGTTCCTGCAGTTCACCCCCATTTAAAGTTGCTGCAAACTGGTGAGAGGAGAAAGACGTGGAGTCAGGCCTTGAACAAAGACAATGCTTATCTCCTGGCATTGCTTGTGATCCCTGAGCACAGCCAGCTGTGGCCCAGTTCCTCGTCCCAACCTAATGAAATAGGTAAATAAATAATAATAAATAAAAATAATAAAAGAACTCTAAACTCCTAATGAGTCACACTAAGGCACACTCATATAATTGCAGACTGTCCAAGAAAAGATTGGGGTCATAGCAATGGATAATATCGGCTCCTCCTGTTTTGATTTTGTTTTTGGGTCACACCCAATGGCGCTCAGGGGTTCCTCCTGGCTCTGCACTCAGAAATCGCTCCTGGAAGGCTCAGGAACTGTATAGGATACTGGGAATTGAACCTAGGGCTGTCCTGTGTTGGCAGCATGCAGAGCAAACACCCTACTCCTCTGATATCTCTCTGGTCCCATGTAGGGTCTTCTTTATTTAAAGTTTTTTAAATTCTTTATTTCTATTTTTGGGGAGTAGCACAGGAGCTCTGGAGGTTCTCAGGAGTTACTCCTGGCTCTGTGTTCAGGAATTTCTCTGGGTAATGCTTGGGGGACCTTATGGGATGCCAGAGATGGAACCCAGGTCTGTCCTGGATCAGCCACTTACAAGGCAAACGCCCTACTGCTGTGTCATCTCTCCGGCTCCATCATGAACCTTCTTTAACCTGCCAGCTTAGATTTAACTCCTGCCTCATAGTTTCATACTCCCATGATTTATCTGCTTCTATTTACCATCTTGACACACAGCAAGAACCTTGAGTCTGGAGGACTCGAAGACAAACTGACTTTCAGAGATGAAGGAAGTGGATCCAGAGTGATAGCACAGTGGTAGGGCATTTGCCTTGCATGTAGCCTACCCAGACCTGACCCAGGTTTGATCCCCAGCACCCATATAGTCCCCTGAGCCAGGAGCAATTTCTGAGTGCAGATCTAGGGGTAACCCTTGATCACTGCTGGGTGTGGGCCATCCAAAACACACACACACACACACACACACACACACACACACACACACACACGCCCAGAGAAGAAGGGAGAGGTGGTCCTGGGGGTCCCTGTTCATCTCTGCAGGAAGCCCCCTCTTGGAATAAATTTGTTTTGGAACCGCTGCTCCTGTAGCTAAGGAGATGGAGGTATTTGCTCCCCCTCTGTGCTCACCAAAACAGCAGGTAGGCAAGTCCAAACATCCCACCCAAATACCCCCCCATCAAGTGTGTCCCCTTTTGGGCCTCCCCAACAGGCCTCCATCCTGTGTCCAAGCTTCAGCCCATGAAAAATGGGCCCTGTCAGGAGCGGGAAACAATTATGCCCACCTTGGTCTTTCCTATTTAATAATTTGGGCCCCGGATTGGTAACCTTTGTTCCGCCTCCCGTGCAACCATAAATTACTTTTATAGATCAAGAGAAATTTGAACTTTTGAAAGTGCTGCTTTAGCTTAAAATGGTATGATTTATATATTTTATTTACATACAGGAAGGCGACTTGTGGGGGGGGTGTTTGATAAGTATTTCTTGCCTTCCTCTTGCGAATCACCATGCAGGCATGAAGAATCCTATTCTCTCTCTTTTTTAAAAAATAATATCTTTAGGGACCCAAGCAAAGGCATGGTGGTAGGGCATTTGCCTTGCACATGCTAACCTAGGATGGACTGGGTTCGATCCCTGGGCATCCCATATGGTCCCCCAAGCCAGGAGTGATTTCTGAGAGAGGAGCCAGGAGGAACCTCTGAGCATCACTGGGTGTGGCCCCAAAATTCAAAATAATAATAAAAATAATATCTCTATTTAAACACAGTGGTTACAATCATGATTGTAGTTGGGTTTCAGTCAAAAAAAACACCCCCCCTTAGCCAGGATGACCCAGGAGGCTTGATCTAAGTCAAGGATGACTGCCACTCCTTAATATCTGTGGATTTGGGGAGACCCATTAGAACACCTTAAATCGCTTGCAATTCCTTTTTTTTTTTTTTATTGAAACAATTGTGATCAACAGAATCCTTCATAGTTAAATTTGAGATATACAGTGAGTCTGGGCTCTTCCCACCACCAGTGTCGACCTCCCTCCACCAATGAACCCAGGGTGCACCCTGTCCTACCACCCTCTGCCCCCTGGCCTGCCCCTTAACAGGCCCCTTTAAGTTTAGATTTTCTTTTTTTGTTTTTGGGTCACACCCAGCTTCGCTCAGGAAATATTCCTCAGAAATCACTTCTCTCAGAAATCACTCCTGGCAGATTTGGGGGACCATATGGGATGCTGGGAATCAAACCTGGGTCGGTCTTCTGTGGGCTGCGCGCAAGGCAAATGCTCTACCACTGTGCTATCACTCTGGCCCCTAAGTTTAGATTGCTTACATTTAGATTTTTTTGTTTTGTTTTGTTTTGTTTTTGGGTCATACATGGCAGTGGTCAGGGATTACTCCTGGCTCCATGCTCAGAAATCGCTCCTGGCAGGTTCGGGGGACCCTATGTGATGCCGGGATTTGAACCAATGACCTTCTGCATGAAATTTTATTATCATTAATTTTAGCCTGGATATTTAGTTGTCCTTATTTATTTGATTTCCCCGTATCCAAGATCACTTGGCCCCCTGACCCCCAGTCTTTATTTGAACTTTTCTTCTTAGATTTATAGAAAAATCTCTGTAGATTTCAGGAGACCCATCAGAAAACTTGCAATTAAATGGCTTGCAATTCTTTATCATCTAATTTAGAACATTCAGAAGTAAACACTGTTTTTTGCAGATCTTGGGAAATGCAAATTCACTTCCAAGTACCGGTTTAAAGATCATGGGTGCTAAGAATTGCAAATTATTATCGTATTTTTCCTTCTAGTATGGGCCTAAGAAGAATTGGGAAATACATAGAACATTTGCAAAGGGCTTCTGCCCTTTGCCAAAGCTCCTAATTCCATCCTTTCAGCCAAGCAGTGATTTAGCTGACCTGTCCTTGGAGGTGACAGTCTCTGGAGGGGTCTGGCCTGGGTGCGGAGTCTCTGTGAAAACAGACGTGAGAGAGACATTCTTGGGTACCCGTTTCATTGCTCCAGTTAAGACACCGGATAGAAATTTACTTGGAATGTGACCTTTTTTATTTCCTCATCTAATAAACAGGAAATGATAAATTACAGTTGGTTTCAATTCTTAGAAATTGCAGATGTCATCTTTCTCCTAAGCCCCCAAAGGTTCCCTCAAAGTGGATCAATAATACTGCGTGATATTGATTTTGTTCCGCTATTGGGGAGAAGGCGGCATTAGCATAGGTCATTGCTATGGCCCCACATCGCTCCAGAAATGCAAGAAAATCGTCAGAAGGGACTCTCGGTCGACTCCCAACAAGAACTGAGCTTTTCCCCGAAGAGCCCCAGCCCTTTTCCCAGGCAGCCAACATGAACCATCCCAGGCCTTTGGAGACCTCAGCGAGAGAATTTGCTCCAGCTTTGCAACCAGAGACAGTCAATCCCTCCTGAATGCTGAGTGGCTCAGGTATCTAAAACAAACAAACAACAACAATAACAACAAAAGACCAAATGATAAACAGCTGTTGTGTTCCCAAGGACTTCAATGGTTGGGTGAGGCAAAGACAGACCCCAGCACCCAAGCACCTAAAATGTGTTTCTCCTCCCCCAGCACCCTAGATGTGGGCTGGAAAGGACAAGTCTGTGCCCAGGAGGTTCAAGGCCTCCCTCTCCTTGTAGACAAGCCAGCTTCTAAGAGAGGGAGAGCCAGTCATTCGATAAGACAGAGGTGTCTGCCCACCAGGGAGGATGAGGCAGGGAAGGGGTCCCCGAGTGCTGAATAGAGGTTTGGACCTCACAAGCCTGAAGCCCTAATTTAAATATAAATAATAATTAAATTGATGATCAATAATTAAATTTAAATAATTAATACATAATTAATTTAAATAACTTTGCAAATCATGTGGAGAACCAAAGTCCCCTGGACCTAGGACCAAGGTGGTCCCAAGCCCCCAGTAAAGCCACTGTAATATGTTTTTCCACTCTATAATCTCCCCATAGGTAGAGGGTGATAGCCCAAAGATAAAATCGCAAAATGTACCCACCCTGTAAAGGGCAGGACCCTCCCCGTTCAGGTAACGGAATGTTCCACCAGACAAGGGACCCCCTGGCACAAAGTTGAGTTAGCAATAAGTTGGGACATCTAAGCATGATGTGATTTTTTAATGTGATTTCTGTTCAAGTGGCTGAAATGCTTCCATGTGGTATCAACCAATGACATGCTTGAGTTGTTGAACTCTATATTCTTCTTGAAATTTAACTGGGGGTCCTTGTCAAGACTGCCCTGGTTGGATAAGACTTGGGCCTTGGCTAGTCAATGAAACTTCCTTTAGCACCTTGCATAATAGGAGGTACCTGGTCTCTGACTCTCAGCGTAGACTTGGGCATCAACTCAAACCTGGAGTCAAGAAAACAAGTATGGAAAGATGCTATTTCCATTCAGGGTTGGGTTCCCTCAAGTACCACCCAAGGTTGGCATGTGAATGTGGCTTGATTGACACAAATTGAGAACTGCTGGAACTCAGTTGCTGGGGCTTACCTGTCACCATCTCTCTCTCCAATGCTTTGCCAGGGACACTTTGACCAATGTGGTTTGCTTGACTGGAAATGTGAAAAGGAAAAGAACTATGCTGATGCTCAGCTGTCCTTTGCTCATTCTCTGGGGACCCCTCCATGGAGACCACCCCAGGGGATAAGAATGAGGGGGTAAGGAGATAAAAAAATTCTCTTGATGCCTGTGAGGACTGGGTGTAGCACCTTCTCAAAGTTCACCCTGGAGACATTGCCTTCCGCAATGGGGTGGGGGTTGGAGGAGGCCTCTGCACAGAAGCACCCTTCAAGTTGCCCATTGTGTTGGCCACCATGCATGGCCCTAGCATGGTACAAACCTAGCTCCAGCCAGAGCAGCTCCTGGGGCTGAGAGCTGGGTGTGTTCCTTCTTGGGTCTCTCTTCCTGCCTGGCATTTGACCATGATGTCCCCACTTGGCACCTCACACCCCAATTTTCCTCAGGAAACCAGATCTTCTTTATGGGCAACTTGCTTCCTCTGTGGAGTCCATGCAATGGAAAGAAAACCCACTTGAATCCCTCTGTTTGCACCTTCTATTTTGGTCCACAGCCCCAAGAAATCTAGCTCAGGGGTCTCTGAGTGTATCCCTGTGAATCTGCCTGCAGCCTCGCACATGGTGGCCCCAGCCCAGACTCGCTCCACAAATGAGCCATCTGTGCCCCATCAGTGACAGCCTGTTTCTAATTGTCCTTCCCGGGCTGCTTGTTTCCGTATATCATGTTGCATCACTATTTGAGATTCCAACGTGATGGTCCTCACAGTGTCCTGAGCCCGGGCTCCAGCAGAAGGAGAGCTGGGCTGTTCCCCCATCAGGTGGGAGTGGGTCAGAGATGGGGCTAAAAGTCAGAATCCCTGAAGCTCACCTCCAATATGCAGCCTTTATCTGGGACAGTCAGTGAGAGGTGTAGAGATGGCCTACACCCAGTATCTGAACTCAGATGCACAAGCCGGCCCACATCGTCCTCGTGTGGAGGGAGAACAATTTTGAGGCATGACCATCACTCAGAATTCAGGGCAGGATTGACTCCCTAGATCTGAGGAAAAAGCCACTTTGGCAGTCCAGTGGGCATTTCTTATGGGCAATGCCAAGCTAGAACGCAGAGGAGGAAAGAAGGTGGCACTTCCTCATTTGCTCTCTCTCCCCTCAACAAATTCACCAGTTCACAAAACAATCCATTGGGTTATTGTTCTTGAGCTATACCAGAAGAATGTCTGCTTGAAAATGTGCCTCAATGACCCCAGTCAATGAGAAACTTTAAAATAAAGTCATGCAGAAGCCAGAGCGATAGCACAGCGTAGGCATTTGCCAGTCAACGAGAAACTTTAAAATAAAGTCATGCAGAAGCCGGAGCGACAGCACAGCAGTAGGCATTTGTCTTACGCAACTACCCAGGTAGGATCTCGTTTCAATCCCTGGCATCCCATATGGTCCCCCAAAGCCAGGAGAGATTTATGAGTGCGTAGGCAGGAGTAACCCCTGAGCACCACCCAGTGTGGCCCCAAAACAAAACAAACAAACAAACAAAAAATCAATAAAATAAAGTCATACAATCTGTGTAGACATAAATGGGCATGAGTGAAATGAGTCAGAGGGAGAGGCATAGACACAGAATAATCTCACTCATTTGTGCAATATGAAAGAAAAAGACAGTGTGGTAATAATATCCAGAGACAAAGGAGATGAGGGTCAGGAGGTTCAGTCCAGGGTAGGAAGCTCGCTGCAGAGAGCTGGTGAGTGCAGGTAGAGTAGGGAAGGATCTACTAGGACAATGAAAATGAGAGTTGGAACTGATTGTTCTGAACAAGAACTCAATGCTGAATGGGGATAAAATAACATGCATACCACCCCCCTTTATTAACAGTGCAAACCACAGTGTCAAGAAGGAGAGAGAGAGAGAGAGAGAGAGAGAGAGAGAGAGAGAGAGAGAGAGATTTGTGCTCAGAGGCTGGCACTCTAGCGCACAAATGTGTCCCCCCCCCCACTGACTTCCAGAGTCCCGATGTGAAGATGATGGTTTGGGTTGTTGGGGTTTGGGAGGGAAAATGGAGAAATCACTCACTCCTCCGGGTCTTTCAAGAGCATAATACTCTGGATTTTCGAATCTTCTTGAGTTTCTGGGTTTTGGAGCATACACATAGATGCTCAGGGCTCACTCCCAGCAGAGCTTTGGGGGTGTGCAGGGACCGAATTCAGGTCTGCTGCAATCAAGTCATGTACCCTGCCTACTACACCACCACTCCATTCCCTCCAGCACATTCTTGCACTCTAGGGATGCAGAGGACTTGGTCCCTCTCTTCTAGCCCTGGGGCAGGTAAGGACACTGCCTACTGCCAGGTCCTGTGCAATCAGAGAAGTTTCCCCACCACTGCCCGACTAACTCTGCTGGGGTCTTATCAAAAGCCCAAGAGACCTGCCATGCTCTGTGATCATCAGACAGGCTGAGTACATTACTTCCATCAAGAGCAAAGAGCAAACGACCAACTCCCTGGTCCTGGGAGAATGGACAGAGGCAATGCTCTTCAGTGGAGCCAACCCCATTTGGATCCTGGCTCCTTGAGCACACATGGAGTGACCCCTGAGCACAGAGCAAGGAGTAACCCCCTGAGTACTGCCAGGTAAGGTGCAAAAATTTTACTCCCTAAGGGGCTGGAGTGATAGCACAGTGTGGGGTGTTTGCCTTGCACACCATCAACCCTGGATGGACCCCAGTTAGATTCCCAGCATCCCATATGGTCCCCTGAGCCTGCTGGGAGGGATTTCTGAGCACAGAGCCAAGAGTAACTCCTGAGTGCCACCAAAAATTTGAATAAAAATTTTAAAAAATGAGAAAAAAAAAAACCGAACAAGATAACAACTAAAATGAAAACCTTGTACCATTTTCACAGCAGGGTCACATTATGATCTAAGTATTTTTTGGGTCCAGGATTCCAACTTTCAAACAAACTTTGAATTTTTACTCTTGGCATTTCTCTGGGTTTTCACATAAGACACAAAGTCCTGCAGGCATGTGGGTCATCAGCCACCAGCACCCGAACTTCTGTCTACCCCCTGCCTGACAACTCTGCCAGGGAGGAATTTTATGAACTTGCCTCCAGAGTTGGAACTCAAAACCACAAGCCTGTTTTGTTTTGTTTAGAAAATAAGTTATGACCCTGAGCAGGGTTGATCAACACATCCCTGAGACAAGGTGCTAATGAGGGCCAGGCTGGCATTTGGGGCTACACAACCACACACTTGAGGCCACGCCAGCAGATCCCCCCAGCAATGTATGATTCAGAAAAAAGGGGGAAAATAACAGGGGAGAGAGTTCCAGGTGATTTCAAGAGTCTAATTTTTTTAAACTTGATTAGTTTATTAATT
This sequence comes from Suncus etruscus, assembly GCF_024139225.1. Taxonomy (NCBI): domain Eukaryota; kingdom Metazoa; phylum Chordata; class Mammalia; order Eulipotyphla; family Soricidae; genus Suncus; species Suncus etruscus. Next base: position 62,517,592 of record NC_064865.1, on the reverse strand, counting down.
GGTTGGTTTTTGGGCCACATCCAGCGGTGTTCAGGGGTTATTCCTGTTATTCCTGGCTCTGCACTCAGAAATCGCCCCTGGCAGGCTGGGAGACCATATGGAATGTCGGGTTTTGAACCGGCTCCCTCCCAGGTCAGCCACATGCAAGGCAAACACCCTACCTCTGGCCTCCTCAAGAATCTCTTAAAGACAGGTTATTCAATCCACAGTAGAGCATCTCCCATGGGCTTCCTGGGAAAAGGTTCTTGTGAGAGAGAGTATCTCGGGGTAAGTCTAGAGAATTTGTCTTCTCTGTCCCCTTCATCTCTAGCATCACCCAACACACACGTACCCACATTCAAAATCTTCCTCCAAAACTACTCAGAACTACCCAGAATAATGCTGATCTTAAGATAGTCATTGAGCTTCCCAAGAAAAGGGATCCTGAGGTTAAAAAAAAAAAAAAAGGAAGAGCATGTCTGTGGAATGGTGGGGTGTGTGTTCCATGATCCCCAGAGTGGGAGAGGGATTCCCAAGCCCCCAATACAGGTAGGACAAGAGACGCAGGTCCGGCAGCAACTCCAACACAGGAAATAATCCACACAGGATTGGGAAGGAAGAGCAGGCTAGAGACTCACACCACAAGCAGGTCACCCACAAGCCAGTTGCTCCACCTCATGAAACCACGAGCCAAGATGGCAGCCCCCCTCCAGACCTCCAAAGCAGCCGTCATTGGGAAAAATCAAGCTCATTCTCAAGGGGAGGGGGAAAAAGCCAGATGAGGAGACAATGGGGAAGCATCTTTTTAACAGGAAAACCAAAGGGACCAATGGAGAGACGTTTAGTTAGAAGGTAACATGAGAGGGGCCAGAGAGATAGCATGAAGGTAGGGCATTTGCCTGTCATGTAAAAGGTCTGTGGTTCGAATCCCAGCATCCCATATAGTCCCCCGAGACTGCCAGGAGTGATTTCTGAGCATAGAGCAAGGAGGAACCCCTGAGCACTGACCCAAAAACCAAAAAAAAAAAAAAAAAAAAAAAAGGCACCATGAGGACCCATCCAAAGGCCTCTGCCAACGTGTCTCCACTAGGGCTACAGAGAAAGCTTGGAGAACTCCAAAGACATCCTGACACTGGACTGTTCCATAGTCAAGTCCTAATGCTCAAAAATCCTGGGACCACGGCTGGCCTCATGGTTCCCATCCCATCCCTTCACTCCATGCTGAGTCAGGGGCAGGGACAATTTCGCCTTCCCCCAGAACATTTCACTCAAGAAAGAGCTTAGAGCTGCACAGAGCTTCAGAATAGCTCTGAGAAAGCCCAAACCATCTCTTCGCCACCAAGCACAGACTTCTTTTTCACCTTCATTGTAAAATAAAAATTAAAATATAAAACCCACAATATAGGTGAGACCACCCCAGGCATCTTGTTTCTAACCCCTCAGGCGGACGGGTCTGATGAAGCAGGGTAATGGTGGAGAAATAATATACCAAGCAGTGAGGAAAGGATTAACAGGAGTCAGCCTGCTTTTTACTTCATTGCCTCTCTCTGCCAAGTGCTCCCTCTGCCCTGTGCTGCTTATACCATGTGCTTTCTCCCTCCAGCCCAAAGCCAGCCCCCTTCTTTATTTCAACCAACCCCCTATTCCAAGTGGGGGGAGGTCAATTCAAATACAAAAACAACATCCAGTGGGTTTTTACATCTCAAAGGAAGAGGTTAGAGAAAAAGGAAGTTAAGAGAAAACACTTTTTGTTTAGACTTCTATATAGTCCCACCTATATCCTTCATGTCCTTTTTTATTTTTTTATTATTTTTTTATTTCATCTTTGTACCTTAGGCAATTCTACTTTTGAGCCTGATTGGATGTCACCCTGTTCTATTCCACTTTTAGACACTGCTTGGCTGTGTGCTCTTGATTCTGGTTTCTGGTCCAGCATGTTCGTGGTTCCGAGCATTTGAGCCTCCCCCGACACTTCTCAGGCCATCTTGAGGTTCCAGGACTGGAAGGAACAACTCAAAGTCCAGGTTGGCCTCTTCCAGGCCCAGTTGGTGCCACTGAGCTCAGAGCATCACCCGGGTGAAGGGAACTCGGGGACCAGTCCTGCATCCGAGAAGCTGCAGAGAAGCCATTTCTTACGCAGGAGAAATTAGAAACAGATATGTGTGTATGTGTGTTCCTGGCTCTTGGTAGATGATCTGGACTCTGTCCTTCACAAAGATGGAAGTTTATGACTTGTCTACTGAGCCTATGCTACCACAAAGATGGTGCTGCTGAGAAGGGAGCACTGTGACAATGAGAATTGGGATGGGAATGATCCCTCTGGACAAGAACTGGGCCCTGAAAGGAGGAAAAGTGAGATGCAGGATACTCCTTTAATAACAATAGTGCAGACCACAGAGTCTTCAGGGGGCAAAGGAGGGAGATAGGAGACACATGCTGAGAAAAGGGCTGGAGAGGGGACAACTCTGGTGGTGGAAATGACCCTGACTCATCGTCACTGTGTACCTTAAATATTCCTGTGAAAGATTTGTTATTCACTTTTGGTCACAATAAAAATTATTAAAAAAAAAAGTAAAATAAAAATAAAGAATATATAAAACTACATCATGTAAAATGTGTACAATTAACTCAAAACTGTTATTAAAAGTAAATGAATTGCTTTTAAAGTTTAATTGATTAAAATCAATTATTTAACCTAAAAAAACCCACAGTGTTTAAAAGAAAAAATGCAGAGAGAGAGAGAGATAAAGAGAGAGACAGAAGAGAGAGAGAAGGCTGGCAGCGGGGAGGGCAGGAGGGGATTTGGGGACATTGGTGATGGGAAATATGCCTGGTGAAGGGTGTGGGACATTGTATGATGAAACTCAATCATGGGCAACTTTGCCACTATGAAAATAACAACTGTATTATGAACAACCTTGTATACCACAGTATTTAAATAAAGTAATTTTTAAAAAAATCTAAAAAATAAATTGAAATATTACCTTGAAAAAAGAAGTGTGGCCTCCAACCAGGAACCTAAGGGCCATGAAAGCCTCTACTCAATCATTTTTGTTTGTTTTTTTGTTTTTGTTTTGTGGGGGGCCACATCCAGAGGCTCGCAGGGCTTCCTCCTGGCTCTGTGCTCAGAAATCGCTCAGGGGACCCTATGGGATGTCGGGGATTGAACCAGTGTCCGTCCTGAGTTGGCCACATGCAAGACAAATGCCCTGCTGCTGTGCTATCACCCTGGTCCTCTGTGAGTGGATTTCTACCCACCCCTGCCTTGGGATGTGAACGAAGCATCGGGAAGAAGGAGCAGCCTTGGGAAAGTGTGTTCTGCTCAGGCTGGCCTGGGTCGGCATTGATGCCAAGGTGCCCTTTGTCGGTCATTAAATCCCTCTTTCCTCACAGCTCGCCCCCAGGGAATCGGTGAAGACATACATAGCTCATGGGCAGATGGAGGATCAGCACAGGATCCATCAATAAACAAACAGTCTTCTGAAGTATTTGAGGATTTTATGCTACCTCTGTGGTCCCCTAATGCAATTCTAAGAAATACTGTGAGTTGTTAGGAAAATAAGGTCCAGAAATTGAGCCTCATAGAATCATAAGTAAGGAAATTGCTGTGTCAAGATATTTTTTTTGGAGGGGAAGAGCGATAGCACAGTGGTATCGGGTGTTTGTCTTGCACACAACTAACCTGGGAAGAAACAGGTTAGATCCTTGGCATCCCATATGGTCTCAAGCCTGCCAGGAGCAATTTTTGAGCACAGAGCCAGGAGTAATCCCCGAGCACTGCTGAGTGTGGTCCCAAAACAGAAACCAAGCAAATGAAAAAAGATCGCTTTTAGTCACATGTTTCTCTGTCTTAGAGATTCATATCACAAGCTGAGATTCTCTCTCTCTCTCTCTCTCTCTCTCTCTCTCTCTCTCTCTCTCTCTCTCTCTCTCTCTCTCTCTCTCTCTCTCTCTCTCGCTCCCCCACAATATTTCTCTAAAATTTGTACTGGGGAACAGTAAGGAAATGTTTACTGTGAACCCAAATTTGTCCAACAAGACAAGGCTAGACCAGAGTGACCCTGAGTTCCCAGAGCCCCAGGGAAAGGTAGTAAATGTGGGGTTCCCTCTCTTGCTGTGGGAATGCAGCTGCCTTTCTCCTTTTGTGGACCCAGGGCCACCCACGCTTCATCCTGTGGCTCAGTTGCTCTGGAATCATCCATCCCAGCTTCTGGAATGTCAGTGAGGAGACACACAACATGCATGATGTGAAAGTTGAGATCGGGGACCCCAGGCCAGGAAGGGGGTGCCCAGCCCCCAAGTCCCCAATTGATGCGACCCCAGGAAGAAGTGGACTAGCGAGCAGCTAAGATGACATTAAAAATTTAAATTTAATTAATTTTAATTCCATATTAAACTATTCCAAGAAGCATAATTGATAGCTCCCACTTAGTCTTCCACAGAACCAAGCTCGAGGTACTGCTGCTTGGGGGAATCACCAACATGTGAAAGGAAGGGTGTGTCTCCGATGGCACTTTCATTTTTGTTTAATTGATATCTTCATTTAAGCACCATGATTACAAACACGTTTATAGTTGGGATTCAGTTATAAAAAAAAATAACACCTTCTGGGGTAGCGCCATCTCCTGCTCTAGTTCCTCCGGGTAACTCAGGGTGTACTCTCACACCTCCTCATCTCTGCAAGTGATCCCACATATCCATGGACACCTCACAGTCCCTCTGTCCCATTGGCATTTGCTACTGCACTCTAGGGGACCGAGAATCTACTAGGGTCATGTGGGGTCACGTGTGGGGTAACTTGCTATAGCCAAGTCACTAAATTTCCTTATAATCACTCTGTCCTCATTGAACACTTATTTCCATCGATAATTCACACACGCGTCCTCACACAGGTCTCAAAAAGCAACAGTTCCTGACCCTTCCTAGCAGGAAGTACTTGGCTGTGTGCTTGGCTGTCCTACTTGCACGTCTATGTCATCACGAAAACCATGACCAACTTTGACAGTGCCTCACAAGTGATCCATTAACAATCCATCCCTTCTTAACCCTGAAGGAGCCTGTTGTGATATGACCTGGCACATAGGTGTTCTTGTATCTAGCCATGTCAATCACAGGAGACAGGTAGTAGGCCTGAATTTTTATCCAATTTAATCCAACTGCTGACGATGCTCTTCCAATCTCTGCATCCCAAGTTTCCTCTCAACTCCTTTGTCTTCTATTATTTTTTTACATGTAAAGTTTTATTTATTTTTTAAATAATATCTTTATTTAAGGACTATGATTACAAACATGCTTGTAGTTGGGTTTTAGTAAAAAAAAAAAAAAAAAAGAATACCCCCTACACCAGTACAACCTTCCCACCATCAGTGCATCCCATCTGTCTCCTCCCCCAGCCCCTGCCTTTATTCGAGACAGTCATTCTACTTCTCTCACTCATTACCACTGTCATGAAAGTTGTTAGTGTAGCTGTTTCTCTAACTGTACTCATGCCTCTTTGTAGTAAGCTTCATATTGCGGGCTGGTCCTCCTAGCCCTCATCTCTATTGTGTCTGAGAGTTAGTACAATAATATCTTTTATTTTCTTAAAACTTATAGATGAGTGAGACTATTTTTATCTCTCCCTCTGACATATTTCACTCAACATAAGGATTCCATGTACATCCATATATAGGAAAATTTCATGACTTCATCTCTGCATAATATTCCATTGTGTATATGTACCATAGTTTCTTTAGCCATTCATCTGTTGAAGGGCATCTTGGTTGTTTCCAGAGTCTGGCTATTGTAAATAGCACTGTAATGAATATAGGTGTGAGGAAGGGATATTTGTATTGAGTTTTTGTGTTTCTAGGGTATATTCCTACGATTGGTAGAGCTGGACCATATGGGAGCTCAATGAGCCAGTCCTTCCAGCCCTCATCTCTATTGTCTCTGGGCATTATTACGATAATGTCTTTTTATTTTTCTTAAATACCACAAATGAGTGAGACTATTCTGTGTCCATCTCTCCCTCTGATTCAGTTCACCCAGCCCAATAGCTTCCATGTCCATCCATGCATAAGAAATCCTTTGTCTTCTAAATGAAGTGATTTGGGGTGGGAAGATAGCACATCAATAGGGCATTTTCCTTGCACACAGCTGACTCAGAACAAAAGGTGATTCGAATCCAGGCATCCCATATGGTCCTCCAAGCCCACCAGGAGTGATTTCTCTGCTCAGAGAGAGTGAGGAGTAACCCCTGAGCACCACAGGGTATGACCCCCAAAACAATAATAAATAAATAAATAAATAAATAAATAAATAAATAAATAAATAAATAAATAAAAAATGAATGAATGAATGAATGAATTTTCTGAAACTAGCCTGACCCTCTGGAAATAACAACATCAAGAATTATTGGCCCACCTAGAGTGAAGGACTCCAGATGGGACACTACTGTTATCTTCCCTTTGCCTGTCAGGAAGGAACAATGGCTGCATCTACTTGTGGGCAAGCTCTGGCTTGTGGGAAGGCAGTGCCCCCCCAACACACACACACACACACACACACACACACACACACACACACACACACACACACACACACACTCACTCACTCACTCACTCACTCACTCACACAGGCAGCTCCGAGGGTCTTCTTGGGCGATTTGTAGCTATAAGCAAGTCCTGTGGCTTTTTTTTTTTTTCTCCCAGTCAGTCAAAGCTCCCTTTCCTGCATGATCCTGTCAACTTCTCTGGGGGTCAGAGGGATCGACACTTAGAAGGGCAACTTCTGACAGCACCTGGCCTCCCTGGGGTGACATGTTAATTAAGCAGAGAGCATTCTTGCCCTTCATGCTCACATAGTTCCACTTGCATGTCTCTTCTGAATGCTTTCGTCTCTCTTTTAAGACTTCCTTCTGTGGGCTGGAGGCTAATACCAGCCCCCCCCCCAAAAAAAAAAGAGGGGGGAAAATACAGGTTAAAAGTAATAATGTTGTGTATGTTACTAGTGGCATTTTGGCTTAAAAGAAGAAGAAAAAGAGGTGGGCGTGGGGGAAAGGGGACTCCTTTGATCTGCCCCCTCTTCTTGTTAGCCGGAGACTCCAGAGCTGAGCTCAAGCTCGGCCAGTGAAGCTCAGGGTTCAACTTTTGGGTGTGTGTGGGGCAACTGGGCCTTTGCTTCAAATTGCAGGGGGTTGCTGGAGCTCCCAAAGTCAGGGTCCTGTCCTCTGAGGAGCATGGATCACAGAAAGGTGGGGTAAGGGCGCACACAGCCCCCACCTGCTGCACCCGGGGGTCTTCCCCTGCCATGCCTATGGGCACATTTACAGCACTGCCACTTTTGCTCCAGATCAAATGTGGCAACTGAGGTGGGTTTTGTTTTCCAATGGAAGTCAATTTGTTGACTCACTTGAGATCCAGAGTTTAAAAATTGGGGGTGTTTCCATGCAAAAGTTTCAGTCGGACCATATCCAGTACCCTTCCCTTCACCAGGGCACATTTTCTGCCACCTGCTTCCCAGGGTCCCTCCTGTCCCCCATCCCCAATCTACCTCTAAGGCAGACACTTTTCTTCTCCCTCTCTCCTCTCTCTCTCTGTCTCTGTCTGTCTCTTTCTCTCTCTCTCCCCATCTTTTTTACTCTCCCCCCTTCCCTCTTTCTCTCCCTCTCTCCCTACCTCTCCTTCCCTCCCTCCCTCCCTCTCTCTCTCCTCTCTCTCCATCTTTTTTATTCTCCCTCCCCTGCCCTCTTTCTCTCCCCCTTTGTCTCTCCCTCTCTCCCTACCTCTCCCTCCCTCCCTCTCTCCCTCCCCTCCCCCCTCTCTCTCACACACACACACACATACACACACACACACACACACACACACACACACACACACACACACTTCCCCCTTCTTCCCTTTTAGGCACCGAAACACTGAGTTTTACAGGGAACGTTTATTTTAAGGAGTTGAAGCAAGCCCTGTTTGCTGCACCACATATTGCTTGTCTTTGGTTTTTAACAACAAAAACACAAATGACCAGAAATGTAGAAAAAAATCAAAGGAAGCCATGTGAGGTTCACAGCATAAAAGAATCCTAGAGCCTCCCCTTGGGGCCCCTCATTTCACCTCCCTGCTCAGGGAAACTTGAGTGGAACCTTCACTTCACTTCACAGTGGCTCCTTGTCCTGTTTTTGTTTTCGTCTGTTTTTCAGAAACCGGGCTAATTTTACTCCAAACAAAATGCACTAATATCATTTTCAGAGAAAAATAACTGACTTTTATTTCTATGCAAAGGCTACATAGTTATTGATAGAACTTGTACATTATTGCTTTGACATAGACTATAGGTGAGTCTATATCACAATGAAAATATTTTACTCCTTTTAAAAATAGTTTGCATATATTTGATAATGTTTTGTAAGCACCTTTATTTACATATAGAAAATATTCTTAATCCAAAGTCTACCTATATATATTTATATACATATTCTATATATCAAATATACAGTTTTATAAAATAGAAAAGCATAATTACTATTGTTATCTTCCCAAATAAATGTGTATTTACAAATAAATATTTTAAAGAACACTCTTTTCTTTTTTCTTTTTTTTTGGGGGGGGCACACCTGGTGACACTCAGGGGTTACTCCTGGCTATGCACTCAGAAATCGCCCCTGGTTTGGTGAACCATATGGGACTTGGGGGGGGGGGTGGATCGAACCAAGGTCCCTCCTAGGCTAGCCCTGGCAAACGGGGCCCCAAAGAATCAGTGTTCAAGTTCAGGTTTACAGTGTTTTAGAACTTAGTATGTTACAACTTAAAGACACTTCTATACCCTTAAAAACAGCAGGTTCATTCATTTTTTATCATGGCTTATTAACACCAGACAACTTCAATGTTTTGTGTTACGGGGAAGTTTATATATTAAGAAGAAATGAACATCGGTCAAACAGCATTTGGTCTTCTGACTGGATGTTTAAAGAAATGTTTTAGTTCTGTGTTCTTTTTAATTGTGTAAATTAATTTTCAACTATGTGTGACACTCCAAAATTTAAAACACATTTGTTCTTGCCAGGCAACTTTTGTGCAATATTTATATTTTGGGCAATCGTCTCTCCCTTGTTTAGTCACTGAATTAATTCATGACAAGTTTGCTGTTTTTCGGCTTCTCAGAAGGCAGCCTGTGGCCATAAGCTCACTGACCCCCACATTATTTCTGGACCATGAAAATAAGAAAAGGCCATTATTTATTTAAAACTATATTATCCAAACCACCCGAGCCTTTGAAGTCAAACCTCATGCTCTTTCACACTGGTGTCACTTCACAAATTAAAAAGAAAAACTCTTAACATTTCTGAGTTCCGGAGTCTCATTGTCCGTGACAATAAAATCCCACCCAATATGAAGAACATGTAGAAAATGTACAAAAATATGACTCGTCTTTCCTTGATCCTGAAAAATAGGATGACATTTCAGAGCGAAAAATGCCTTTCTCATGTTTAACAGGCAACTGAAAAAAGTTATAGTGCTGAAGCAGAGAATTGCCACTGTTCTTTTTCAAAATTGGGCTGAAACACGAAGCTCTAAGTCAGTTTATTTTGTGACTGATTTTACTAATAGTTGGGAAACTTTGAATTAAAGGCATGTAGCAACATTAATAAAAATTTAAAACTGTAATCACTAATGTTAGAGTAATATAGCTTGAGACGTAACTGAACGAAATAGAGTGAAAGTTTTTATTTATACAGCTTTTCTGGAAAGTATTTTGTCAATAAGTAACCGGGATCTTCAAAGAATTTATGTATTTTAGCTCCTCTCCTTTATCTACAACGTAACTGTACTACCAAGAATATATTCTAATAAAAGAACAAAGGAGAATATACAGAGATATTTATATATAATATGAATACTATGGTAAATAATTTAATGTAACTATAACATAATTATAATATGAAGTTGATTACTTGTGGGGAAAAGACATGTGACAGAAATGGAGTTTGGAAATGAAAGGTGGCAAGCAAGAGAGGATGGCCTGGTGGGGCAGGCACTTGCCTTCTGAGTCACTGACCCCAATGTGGTCCCAGCACCACTTTCGATTCCCAAAAATCCTCCAGGTGGGACCCCTGAGCACAGAGGCAGGAGTAAGCTTTGCTTGCCACTAGCTAGGGTCCAAAACCTCTGCCAAAGTAGAAAATAAAAATAAATGATTGTCCGTTTGTCTGTCAGACACTGACTTTGTCATTCAGCCATTTAAAGATTAAACAGAGACGTAACGTGCTTACTGTAATGTGCTTAGTAAAAAAACAATGAATTTTGTTCCAGTTTCATCCAAGTTGCAATAAATTGCATATTTAAAAAAATTAAATAATTAGGGCCTGGAGAGATAGCACAGCGGCCTTTGCCTTGCAAGCAGCCGATCCAGGACCAAAGGTGGTTGGTTCAAATCCTGGTGTCCCATATGGTCCCCCGTGCCTGCCGAAAGCTATTTCTGAGCAGACAGCCAGGAGGAACCCCTGAGCACCGCCGGGTTTGGCCCAAAAACCAAATAAAAAAAAATTACTAATAAAAGAACAAATCAAAACAGGTTGGCCAAAGATCATAAAAAATACATGTTCCGGGCCCGGAGAGATAGCACAGTGGTGTTTGCCTTGCAAGCAGCCGATCCACGACCAAAGGTGGTTGGTTCGAATCCTGGTGTCCATTATGGTCCCCCGTGCCTGCCAGGAGCTATTTCTGAGCAGACAGCCAGGAGTAACCCTGAGCAACGCTGGATGTGGCCCAAAAACCCAAAAAAAAAAAAAAAATACTTGTTCCACTTTCCAGAAGAGGAAATTAGCCAACGCCATGTAGAGATTGGCACATCCTTCGTAAACCTCTGATGCCACTGGTTATAGCTTCAACTCTCTGTTAATGCTGCTGTATGCCTTTAATTCAAAGTTTTTCAGTTATTAGCAAAATTGATCACAAAGTAAATGCAGTTCTTCACAATGATGGAAATAGAAGGGTCTCAGGGGCCTTTTGTGATTTGAGATGGATAATGTCGGTTTTTGATCTTTTAAATTTATATTTATGTGTGTGAGATCTCATTTATTTTATTTCACTGCAGTGACAAAGGTGTGACAAAGGTCTCCGTCATACAATGCCCAACACCTCCCACCAGGGTACATTTCCCACCACCAATGCTCTGTTTCTCCTGTCTTCCCACTGCCTGTCTCTGGGAAAGACATTTTACTTCTCTGTCTGTTGTCTGTCTGTCTGTCTGTCTGTCTCTCCACACCTGCTCCTGCTCCTCCTATGGCTCCCTGAAAGTGAAGTACAAGGTGTGGTCTCAGGGTGTGGTGATGGGGCACACAGAACAGAGCAGGGAGGTGCCCACTGGGCAACTCAGGAAGGAGGAGGAGAGGAGGAGAAAGAGACAGGACAGGGCGAGACTGGAGCAGGAGCAGGTGGGAACCAGCTGGACATGTCTCTGCTCCCCCCCTCACTGCTGCTGTGCAAGTGTCAAGTGCTCAGACCAGGGGTCAGGGCCCAGGAGGGGCACATAGGTGTTTGGGGACCTGTGGGGAGGCCTCTGCTCTAGGCAGACCCCAGTGGGCTATCTGGACACAGATGCTGGGCAAAGCCTCTTCCCCACCCTACAGGCCCCACCAAGCCAAGGCAAGGTCTGTTCTAAAGGTCTTTGGATGGGCCGTAGGGCCTCTCAGAAGAGGAAATGGAAGCATTGTGCTGTGGTCAAATGGACAGAGAGACAGACACAGAGACACAGACAGAGAGACAGAGGAACAGGAAGCAATAGAAACATTGCAGACAGGGTCTGGAGAGACAGAACAAGTGAGCATGGTGTTTGTTCATGGCTAACCCAGGCCACAGTTCCTGAGTCCCATCAGAAGAGATTCTAGAGCACAGAGTCAGGAATAAGCATTGACGAATGTGTCCCTCCAAATCCCAATAAAACAAACAGCAGAGAAAGAAAAGAATGAAAAAGAAAGATAAATAAAGAAGAAAGTGGGGCCAGAGAGATAGCATAGCAGAAAGGCATTTGCCTTTCATCCAGTTGGACAGTGGTTCAAATCCTGGCATCCCATATGGGAGCCCAAGCGAGCGCTGCTGGGTGTGACCCAAAAACCAAAAAAAAAAAAAAATTTAAATAAATAAAAAATAAAGAAGAAAGAAAGAGAGAAAGAAAGAAGAAAGAGAGAGAAAGAAGAGAGAGAAAGAGAGAGAAAGAAAGAAAGAAAGAAAGAAAGAAAGAAAGAAAGAAAGAAAGAAAGAAAGAAAGAAATAAAGAAAGAAAGAAAGTAAGGAAGGAAGGAAGTAAGGAAGGAAGGAAGGAAGGAAGGAAGGAAGGAAGGAAGGAAGGAAGGAAGGAAGGAAGGAAGGAAGGAAGGAAGAGAGGGAGGGAGGCAGGAAGGAGGGAGGGAGGGAGGGAGGGAGGAAGAAAGGAAGGGAGAGAAAGAAAGAAGGAAGGAAGGGATAGAAAGAAAGAGAGAGAGAAAGAAAGAAAGAAAGAAAGAAAGAAAGAAAGAAAGAAAGAAAGAAAGAAAGAAAGAAAGAAAGAAAGAAAGAAAGAAAGAAAGAAAGAAAGAAAGAAAGAAAGAAAGAAAGAAAGAAAGAAAGAAAGAAAGAAAGAAAGAAAGAAAGAAAGAAAGAAAGAAAGAAAGAAAGAAAGAAAGAAAGAAAGAAAGAAAGAAAGGAGAAAAAGAAAGAAGAAAGAAAGAAAGAAAGGAGAAAGAAAAAGAAAGAAGAAAGGAGAAAAAAGAAAAGAAAGAAAAAAAATAAAGAGAGAGAGAGAGAGAGAGAGAGAGAGAGAGGGAGGGAGGGAGGGAGGGAAGAAGAAATGAAGGAGGCTGGAATGACAGTTGTTAGACTTAGGATCCCAATGTTCTGTTTCCCTTGGCATTGCGTGTCCTTTTTTTCTGCTATGGAGCCCTAGGGTACCCACCCTTACAGGTGGCCTCAGGTGAGACTGACCAGGCCCTGGTTTCCCAATCACTCCACATTGACTCCCAGAGACAGAGAGAGAACAGCCAGCTCAGGCCAAACCCTCAGAGCTATAACTGGGCCACGCCAGGCATTTTTTGTCTTCTGGTTGGACTCAGGAATCACTTCTCTTCCTTTCGCCCACTGCCACCCTGTGAGTATTGGGTTAGGACTGAGGAAGGAGCCCCACTACCCAGGCCCTTCCATCTCTCTGGCTGAACCCAGAAAACTTGGGGCTCATGGAAGGAAGAAAAGGGTTGTTGGTGGATGGGTGGGTTGGTGAGAGATTCCCATACATGGTGGCCTGGGCCTCATGTGGCTGATCCACGTCCTACTGGCTGACAAAGACTCTTGCTTGGCCTGAGTGAGTGTCCCCTCACAAACATGGGTGTCCCGTGTTTGAGTGTTAGCCCAAGCAAGAGTCTTCGTCAGCACTCCTGGCTGTTTGTCTGGGCCCCAGCCTCTCCTGCAGCTAATCCGGCCTTTGTGGGGCTCTGAGTCATCAAGTCACGGGCTCCCTAATCCTCTTGCCACTTTCCCGTGGTGTCAGCACATTTTTGGGGGACTCTGGTGTGCCCTTCTCATCACGCACAGGAATCTGTTCTGGGCTTCTGTGAGTGAGCGAGCGAGTGAACGGTTGGCTACTGGGTTTTTATTTTTGACTCTTTAAAGAGTCTTGGCTATTTAAAAAGTGTTTTGAACAGTTGCCCAAACTTTAAAAAAAAAAAAAAAAAAGAGATAACCGTGGACTCCTCCCTAATGTTGCTATCTGCACCATCAGTATTTCGCAGGGAAGTATGGGGCAGTTTTGTGCTTGAATAAACTCAGGCCTTTATTTATTTATTTACTTACTTATTTATTTTTAGTTTTTGGGCCACACCCAGTGACACTCAGGGGTTACTCCTAGCTATGCACTCAGAAATTGCTCCTGGCTTGGGGAACCATATGGGACGCCAGGGATCGAACTCAGGTTCATCCTGCGTCAGCTGTGTGCAAGGCAAATGATGCTCTACCGATGTGTCATTGCTCCAGCCCCTAAAACTCAGGCCTTTTGCAAATGTTTCTCTACATTGTCGTGTTGGAATGTGGCCCTCAGGCCCTGATGGTAGAGTCCCTGCTTCCTTTCCTTTCTGGCTCCTGTCAATTCCCTTCCCTACAGAGTGTGGAAGAAGGGACAGGGGTGCTCATGTGCTTCTGAAAACACATGTGGCACACACACACACACACACACACACACACACACACACCCTGCCTTTTCCTTCAGGTCCTGAGGCCTTCAAAGTGTGTCCAATGTTTCTCTCCTGCTGCAAAGATTTGGGCTCCTAATAAAACATCACCTGGGCTGGGACCCCTGAACCCACACGGGGCCAGGCAGGACAGAAGGTATCAGTGATTCTGGGGGTACAAGTTGGTCCCCATCAGTTTCAGGAGATATGAGGAGGGTCCTATGGCTCAGTAGATGATAGGGAGGGAGAGGGGGGTTGTCATAGAACACAGCATCCAGATTTGGGGAACAGATTAGAGGAGCTCCTCCCCTTGTGACTGCTCAGAGCAGTGCCTGAATGCTATTGCTTCTCTCTGTCATGACACATCTCATCTTGGGAGGGAATTTAACAAGGAAATGAGAGGGAGAAATGGGCCCCAATGATAGCACAGAAGGGACATTTGCCTTGCATGAGGCCAACCCTGGTTCAATTCCTGTCATCTCATTGGGTCCCCTGAGCCTACAAAAAATAGTTTCTGAGCACAGAGCTAGGAGTAACCCCAGAGCACTGATGGTGTGCTCCCCCCCCCCTCACAAATAAAAGGAAACTTTTGCTGCTCGCTGAGAAGTACGTGAGGTCAGTCAGAAAAGGGGATCAAGAGTGTTCTATCATAAGAAACAGACCAGGTACACTATACTGGCTCCTTGTGGTCTTGCCCTGTGCTTTTCTTCTCACGGTCCCTGTGGGAGAACGAGGAACCCCTAAATTGTCCTTCCAGCATCGGCATGTTAGGTCTGGGGGTCTGCAATGGCTGCTAGGCCTCAGGAGGGTGACAGTGCATCCCAGGCCATCTCGTGTGGGTCTTTGGGCCCAGAGGACAGAGCAGCAGCTGCCAAGCAGCAGGCTGCCAACAGCCCCCCCCCCATCCTTGAAGGACAGAGAAGAAGGGGAGAAAAGGTGATTCTTCGGGGTTCCCTGCGCTAAAAGGGCACCCCTGGATTTATCGAGGCCCAGAGTTCCCGAGGCAGCACCATGCCTGTTTATTCCCATGGGCAGGTGAAGTGGAGGGGGTGAGGCTGTCTGTTTGTATGCCAGGACACAGATCCACAACTTGGAAAACACAATAAACTCCAAGAAAAGACACTGTGCAATTTTCCCTGCATGGATGGAACTGAAGAGAAGTGTGTGAGGTAGTAGTAGAAAGATCCAGAATGTTCTCTCATAGAAAAGAGCAGAGAATGGCCAAAGTTAGCAGCAATGAGAGCTAGCCTGGTGTTGGGCGGAGCACATCGGGTGTAGGGGTGGCCTGAGAGACTCATGGGAAGAGTGGAGAGTAGGCGCTGAGGGAGGCGGCTGAGACTATGCAACCTTCTTGTGTTTGGGTCATGGAGCACCCGACCAGGATCAGAGCTTGGCTGAAGTGACAAAAATCAAGTTCCTGGACTGGTGAAACTCCCTCAGAAAAGAAACACAGGTGAACAGAAAACCAGCCAGGGATGCATGTGAACGTTGTGCAACTGGGCTGAGAACCGTCTTGTCCACAGAGGAGTGTCTCTGCATCTGAGGGGAGGCACCCCAGGGCACTTTGGGTCATCCTGGAGCCCATGAGAAGGAGAGCACTGGCTACAGAGTCACTCCCTCCAGGGAAAGGCTGACTCACCTCTTTCCTTATGGCAGAGTTTAGCAGAATTTAGGCCCCAGGGACATAGGCGCGTTGGACATTTCTCGTTTAGGTTCCCAGGGGCTCCATCACATGGCTCCATAACATCATCATAGTATCTAGAACCTTCCACCAATGCCCTTGACACGTATGGTCCACCCCAGTGCCTCCTTCCAGCTCTAAGAAATGTTTGTTTGCAGGGCCTGAGCGGTGGCACAGTGGTAGGGCATTTGCCTTGCATGCATCTGACCCAGGATGGACCTGGGTTGGATTCCGGCATCCCAAGTGGTCCCCCAAGCCAGGAGAGATTTCTGAGCACATAGCTAGGAGTAATCCCTGAGCGTCACCAGGTGTGATTTCAAAACAAAAAAGAAAAAAACAAAACTAAAAAGAAATTTTGTTTGTTAAAAAGAGTTTCTCATCCTTCTACTTGAAGAAGTTCTCTTGCTTCATTGCTCTTTCTCCCTCCCTCTCTCTTTCTCTCTCTCTCTCTCCTTCCAAAAGTCCATATTGCTTAACCTTTTTTCAGATTAAAGATATGATACATTGAAAGTATTTGATGATCTTGAGACAGAGTCTTGGAGGGTGGGGAATCTCTGCACCCAAGGGTGGTGGCTCCAGGCTGCCACTCAGGGCCACTGGAAGGGCAGGATGTAGGCTGGACGTGACGGGATGCTGACACGCAGTGTATTCCCCGAAAAAGCTCAAGAGTTTCGAGTGGAATCGTGTTTGCTGGGTGATTTAGACTTTAATGGCTAAATAAAATAAAGCGGTTTAATGTGGTGAAATAAGTCCTATCCACAGACAAGCAGGGCCTGAGGGAGAGACAATGTAGGGTCAGGTGATCGCCTGCATGGAGCCAATCCAGGTTTGAATTCCCAGCACATGTACGGCGCATCCCCGGAGCACTGCCAGGGATCCCTCCTAAGCAGAGACTCAGGGATAGCCCCTGAGCTCCCCTGGGAGTGGCTTGCCTCCCCAATAAGTAATTCAACAATGAAGAAAAACAAGCTCTTCAATTCTGGTGGGCAGCCTGGGCTATAGCGCTCCACCTTGGCCATGAATGATTCATAGGAAGTGGAAATTTCTGTATTGTCTGGGTCTAGATACAGTGCTGGTTCCTCACATACTAAAGGCCACAATTTTTTTTTTGGGGGGGGGGATTTCTTCTTTGGGCCACACCTGTGATGCTCAGGGGTTACTCCTGGCTACGTGCTCAGAAATCGCTCCTGGCTTGGGGGACCATATGGGATGCCAGGGAATCGAACCATGATCCATCCTAGGCTACTGCCAGCAAGGCAGACACCTTATTGCTGTGTGCCACCGCTCCGGCCCCTAAAGGCCACAATAAGCCATTCCACTCGATGGGGTTGGGGTTGTCTACACCTATTGAGGCTCAGCCTTCTAGAACTTGGGGTGTACTTGCAAATGCCGGCATTTTCATTAGCGGAGCTGAAGTACAGTGCAATAAAAGAGAAAAATCAAAAACCAAAACCAACTCTACAGCACAATTACACACTGGGCAGTCTGAGCTAGTTAAAGACCCACCGACCCATGTTGGGTTTGACCCAATTGTTTACCCTATTGTTTACCCATAGTTTACTTCAAACGAGCTACCTGGAACTGGTTCTTACACACATGAGGAACATTTTCTTTTTTTTTTTTTTTTTTTTTTGGTTTTTGGGCCACACCCGTTTGATGCTCAGGGGTTACTCCTGGCTAAGTGCTCAGAAATTGCCCCTGGCTTGGGGGGACCATATGGGACGCCGGGGGATCGAACCGCGGTCCGTTCCTTGGCTAGCGCTTACAAGGCAGACACCTTATCTCTAGCGCCACCTTCCCGGCCCCATGAGGAACATTTTCATATTTTGCAGCGGACACTGTGCTATGGGCTTTCCTGTCAGCCACCACTTTAAAGGCCTCTTTTTCAAAACAGACAGTACTTTAAATCCCACTCGAGTTCACTGTCACGAAACAATCCTTCCTCGAAACCGTCTCTCGAAAAATTCTCTTCCTCCTCTTGCAAGAGATAATTTGATTCCTCTCCCTGCTCCTTTTACCTCCCCTCCGCAGTGCATGCCTGAAGATCATAAAAGCCTGCCAAGGCAGGGCCGGCGGAGAAATTAGAATGACTAATGCAAAGTTTAAAAAATGAAAGCTCAGAGCACCAGGCTTGTCGGTGAGTCGGTGGAGTTCTGCTGAAGAGGCCGGGAACGCAAATGAATCGATGCTTTCCAAGGAGACGCATTAAGAGCATGAAAAGTAAAACATAAAAAAGCAGGGGAAGATTTTACTTAAGCTGAGGATGAAGATATGTTTTGTTTCAACAATGAAAGGTGAAAAAGCGAATGACGAGAGACGCTCCGAGACCAGAGCCCCAAATGGGAGCGTTCCTTGTAGTGATGGAATTGCAGAGAGCACCCTGATGCCCATCAGTGTCAGGTGGATGAAGATGAAAATAGGGCCCAGTGGATCCTAGAAGCGCGTGGAGAAGGGGTGCATTTTATTGGAGAAAGCAAGAGTCATGAAAAGTTAAAAAGATTCTTTTCTCTCCCTCCCGAATCCCCTGAAATCTTCAATTCAGAATAATGATCCTCTCAGGAACCGCCACCCACGGAAGATGGTAGCATTAATTTACCAATCAATGAGCCATCACGATAGGACCTCCGAGCAATCGAGAGGCACCAGACATCACGATTAAACAAAAAGCACAAAAAAGGGTGCCCAACTCCCTCACATCATCCTTCTGAATCACCACACCTGGAGCTGGTGCAGTCCCTTGGACTGCCATGCACCCATGTGATGGCATGGATGAAGCCCAAGATCACGGGAGATTGGGGACCTGTGCCAGGCTGGGGCAGGCACTAAACATCACCCCGATGAATGAGGGTCGGCTGCAGGCTCCTCCGGGCCCTCGACTAATCTCCATCACGCGCTGATGAATCGCTCATCTGCACTTCATTATCCTGATCACGGCACTTATGAGAAAAATGAAAAATTGATGAGCGCCAGCATAATCAAAGAGGATAGATTGGTCACTGTTAAAGTGAAGGCATAATCTTTCCGGGGATAAAATAACAATATTCATTCATTATTAAGCATCTCTCTGAAGATGCTGGCACTGGTTCTCGTTGGAATCAGTGGAAGAGACAAGGAGAGAAATCGTAGGGTGTGGTCAAGGCAATTTCATCAGTCTCAGAGGATCAGTTGCCTCCCCGATCTCTCATGGCTCCCCATTGTGGATATATTTTCTGGTTCCATTTATAATAAAATAAAGGTGGCTTTTGGGGGCCGGAGAGATAGCACAGCTGTAGGGCGTTTGCCTTGCATGTAGCCAACCCCGGACAGACTCTGGTTCGATTCTCAATATTTCATATGGCCCCCTGAGCCTATCAGGAGTGACTTCTGAGCACAAAGCCAGGAGTCACACACCAAGTGTGACCCAAAAACCAAAACCCCCCAAAAATAATAAAGTTGGCTTTTTAAATATATAGATAGATGGGTCACCTTATAAAGACAGAATGATCCAATACTATGGGCCTCCCTTACTTACAGGAGAAGTTGAAGGTATCTTGTGATAAAGGGGCTTTTTTTGAGTAATCTGTTCTCATTAAAAGTGATTTTCTCTCTCTTTCATTCTTTTTAGTAACCTTAACGTCCCCTCAGTCCTATGTTTTACACAAATGCAAGGCAGGTATTTTATCATTAGGTAATTGTTTAATTTCTCTAACAAGTCCAACTTCTTGTCTGCATCATGTTGATGGCGTAAAAATACTGATAGATTACACTGCTTTAACATGTGCATTAAGGGGCCGGAGTGGTAACAGTGATAAGGCATTTGCCTTGTACATGGCTGACCCAGGATGAATGCAGGTTTGATCCCCAGCAGGTTTGATCCCCGGCATCCCATATGGTCTCCAGAGCCAGGATAGATTTCTGAGCTTAGAGCCAGGAGTAACCCTTGAGGGCCACCAGGTTAGCCTCCCAAGAAACCAACAATAAGTAAGTAAATAAATAAGTAAATAAATAAATAAATAAATAAAATGTGCATTAGCCCAAACTCAAAGGAGATAAGTCCTCCTAATGGTAAGAAGAGCTTGTTTCAAAAAAGCAAGAAAGACTCAAAACAACCAGTAGTGTGGGGAGGGGGTATGAGAGATGATAAACCAAGCATGGAGGTGCAGAGGACAGGGATGTAAAGTCAGAGCACAGGATGGACATGACCCCCCCCAAAGCAGTAAATGCAAGATCCCTTGGGTATAAGCCATTCCCTCTCTGAAAATTTCCCCCCAAAAGGGACACCAGACATTCATTTGACACAAAATTAGCCTATATGTACAACAGCATCATTCAGAATTCCCTAAACACAGACTCAGCCTAGAAGCCCAGGAACAGGACATAGAATGTGGTGGTCTCTGGACTCATTGGAGCTCTTCTGGATCTTGTCAAAAGGTGGATCCACACTTCTTGGGGACTGGAGCCATAGACGGGGTAAAGGTCCCGGCCTTGCATTCACTGACCCTGGTTTGCTCATGGCACTTCTTATTCCCCCTATGTGCCTCTTGGGGTCACTCCTGAGTCCAAAGCCACAAATGACCCCTGAATATCACTGGGTGTGGCTCCCAACCACCCCATCCATCATTCCCCTTCCAAAAAGGAAAAGGAAGCTGTGCCTCTCAGATGACCTGGATGGATCTGAGGAATCCTACATGGTGAAAGGAGTCAATTAAGAAGGCAATTGCCAGAGGAAGCTTCAGCTGCCAGGTCACTACAGGTTAGACTCGTGAGGTTCAAAATACTCTATGTGCTCAAAGGATGAGCACAAGATGGGGGGGTCAGGGGAGCTGAAGCAGAGTCTGTGGACAGAGACAGGAAGCTGGCAGGAGAAGGGGGCAAGGTCTTTAGCAGAACTCAAACCTTAGATCCTGGCTTTGGGGAAAGGACATAAAAACAATAACTTTTCTCCTACCCAAAAGAGAGACACAGAGCCTCTAGGAAAAAAAGGGACAGGGATTTCTGGCACACTAAATGAAAATTTTTTTTGTTTGGGGGCCATACACAAATGCTGATGCTCAGGGGTTCCTCCTTCTGGCTCTGTGCTCAGAAATTGCTCCTGGCTTGGGGGACCATATGGGAAGTCGGGGGATTGAACCACAGTTCGTCCTGGGTCAGCCACGTGCAAGACAAACACCCTGCTGCTATGCTATCACTCTGGCTCCATAAATGAAACTTTTTTTGAGGAGGTGAGGCCATACCCATCAATACTCAGAGGTTACACATTGCTCTGTGCTCAGAAATCACACCTCACAGGCTCGGGGGATCCTATGGGATGCCAAGGATCAAACCTGAGTCAGCCACGTGCAAGGCAAACACCTTCTTCTTTGTGTTATCTATCTAGTCCCATAAAATGCATCTTTAAGGGAACCAGCAGGTCACTACCAACTACTGACTAATCACCCTTGTCATCTTTATCTACACCGCCATATTGGTATTAATAGAACTCAACACCCTGTTTTGTCAGAGCATCCA
The DNA here is from genome assembly GCF_024139225.1 of Suncus etruscus. NCBI lineage: Eukaryota > Metazoa > Chordata > Mammalia > Eulipotyphla > Soricidae > Suncus > Suncus etruscus. The sequence continues at coordinate 62,496,272 of NC_064865.1, read as the reverse complement.
AGAAGCCGGGTGGTACCCCTGTCTGCTGTTGAAGGTCTCATGGGTGTCATAAATGTGGAAACACAGACATTGACCTAGAGAGGCCTAAGCCTCCCTCCACCTCTACTGACGGCTCCATTCCACTTGGCGAACAAGTGTTTGTAGCTCTGGGCAGTGAGGGAGTCAGTTTGGGGACTAAAAGGAAGTAATGAATAGTGCCAATCCCACTTAGAACAAAAAAAAATCGCCTAGATCAGAAGGCACAGATGTTAAGTGCTCAGAAGGAAAGAAGGGAACCCCGCTAATTGGATGGGACACCCCTCCCTTGTGGCACTCACTTAAGGAGACATTTAAGCGGGAGCCAGCTGGAGCCTGGAAGGTCTGAAGGGAGCAGGAAGAGCCACAAACCAATGGCTCGCTAGTGCCCACTTCCTGCGCCCAATGGTCCATTCTCACCTCTCGAATAACCAGCCTGCTGAGGAGACGGTCGGTACTCCTTGAGCTGGAATATTCGGTGCAAGCAACATGGAACATTTCCCAAAGCTCTGTTGGCCCAGAGAGCTGCCACCTGGGAGAAAAACAGCTGAGTTCCAGATGCCAACGGCCTGAACAGGGCATAACATACCACACAGATTTACCTCACATGGGGCTGAACAGAACCACATGGTTTTAGAGCCGAGAGGGACAGTGGCCAAACCCAATGATGGGGTCTCTGTTGTTTCTGGGATGGGGGGTCCCTGTTGTTCTGAGATGTGGGGGTCTCTGTTACTGTACCTAGAGAGAGACATACGAGTGGGAGCCCTAAAGGGATGAACCCTGGAAGTCACACAGTGCTCTGAGAATGAGTTTCCCACCCTACCTGAGGGCCCAAGCTCTCTGCTGTGATGTTAAGACAGCCAGCCCCCTCACCCCAGCCAATTCACTGAGAGAAACTCAGAGAAACTCAGTGAATCAGAAGATCTGTGGGACCCTTCATGCAGGGAATGAGACTTCCATGTGGACCATTTGGGAACATGGGGAAACCATGACACATTTCTGTGGAAATCCCAAAGCACAGTACTGGCTGGCTGTCCCCCAGGCACTTTCTGTCTTCTTCCCACCTTCCAAGGAGTACAGTATTGGCAGCTTCTAATGGAGGCCTCAGGATGTCCAAAGATTTTCAATGACCCCGAGAAAAAGACAGGCCTAGAAGCCTGCTGCCGTGTTGTGTTGCAGGTGACCATGAGAGCTGTAGGACTCTACTGGGTGGGAAAGGCAAAGAAATGGCCAATAAATGTGACCAGCTTTTCCAGGTGACAAGAAAGCAGTCATTAGGATGTTTCTTTTCAGGCTGGTTAGCCTGAGTGACTGCTGTACTGTTTCCCCAAATCAGGTAACTAAACACCCCTCTTTTTGGATCGCAGAGTCATCAATCACCTATGTTCACATGACAGGCAGTTTTCAGGTATTTTGTGGCCCTTGGACAATCTATTCCCCTCCACCCTTTTTTGGCAAAATCTGATTTCCCTGACCTAAGCACAAATTGCACAGATGTGCAGGAGAAGGATTTGGGCCATAGAGCTCAGTATAGCCTCTGACACATAAATTAAGGCTCCATCATGACTCCATCATGGCTCTGCCATGGCTTTGTGCATGGAGCATGACTTTATGTTTTCTGGCTTTCAAGCTTATTTTCTGATTTGAAAATGGAGTCTCCACCCCCAATGGCTTCTGTTTTGGACAATGACTCAAATCTCTTTACTCAACTTTAATTACTTTCTTATTTTAATTCCATAAGAAGCCATCCAGGATCAACAAAGATGTCAACAGAAATTTTTTTGGATTTTATTTTGGGGGGGCACACCCGTTTGATGCTCAGGGGTTACTCCTGGATAAGTGCTCAGAAATTGCCCCTGGCTTGGGGGGACCATATGGAATGCGGGGGGAATCAAACACGATCCTTTCTTGGCTAGCGCTTGCAAGGCAGACACTTTACCTCTAGCGCCACCTTGCCGGTCCCAGGAATTTTTTTTAAAGACATTCTTATTTATTTATTTTTCGTTTTGGGGTCACACCCAGTGGTGCTCAGGGGTTATTCCTGGTTCTGCACTCAGAAATAGTTCCTGGCTGGCTTAGGGTACCACATGGGTTGCCGGGATTCGAACCACTGTCTGTTCTGGATGGGCTGCATGCTAGGCAAATGCGCTACCACTGTGCTATCTTTCTGGCCCTGTCAGCAGGAATTTTGAAATAAGACAGAAACATTTCCAGTTTGGTCAAGGTTGGCTAAGTTTCCCTGGTGAGAATGGCACAGAGGACAATGCTAAATAAGTCTGTCTCCCCCCAGATGGAAGAAGCAGAGGTTGATGCAGAATCTCTGGATGCCCAGAAGTAATGTTCTCCTTTGACCCCTCAGTGACAAGGGACAGAAATCACTTCTGGGGGGGGGTAAGAAAAAAAAAAGAAATCACTTCTAGAGAGAGACAGCAAAACCCAAAGATAAGACTCAATGATTGTCTGCAGCTCTATTGAGGTAAGATTGAAATGTGACATGTGTAATGTCATGTGAAATGACACATGTGAAATGTGTAAGATGTTTGTACAGATTAGATGTATATTACATATAAGAGTAGATGTTCATTATATGTATAAGTGGCTAATGTTGGACACTGGGTTGTGAACAAGGAAGGATGCCATTTTGTAAAGACCACATGGTGTAAGCCACATGCTATGTCTCCACAAGCCTATTTTCATAGACACTTCCCCAAGCTACCTGGCCATACCAGTAGCCTATCAGGGAAGGACACAAGGGAGGAGCAGGAAGGTACTTCTAGATAAGAGCCAATCATTTTAAAGATCATCAGAAAGCTGGGACTTCCCTACATCCCTTCCCTATATAATTCTCTTCATGACCTTGGGCAGGGTTCATTTCCTTCTAGAGATGACTCTGACTGACCAGTTTGGGACTGCTGGTAGACGAATTCAAGTATTCAGCTTTATTTCAGTTCTAGTTGTGTGGTCTCATCCTTCAACTGTGGACTCTAACACTACCACAATGTAATACTGCAAATTGGTGCTACTGTGTGTGTGATTGCATGTGTTGTGAGAAAATATAGGACCCACTCTCTTAACTTCCTGCATGTCTATTATACTGAAAGTTTTTTATGAAAATTCTTCATGAAAATCTTGTTGACAACACCTGTATGCCCGACCCTCCTGTTTTATTCAGGGCTGAGAGTTTGTGCCATTCCAGAAGCATTTGTCTGTTCCACCTGCCACACTGCTTCTGAAAAACCACCACCCTATTTCCCTGAGTCCAGTTTCTTAGAATTTATATATGTGGGAATATGGAATTTGTCCTTTTTTGTCTGACTCTCTTCACTTAGCAGAGTGTCTCATGGGCCAACATGTTGTCACCAAAAAAACGTGTTTTCATCTTTTCTAAGTCTGAATACATGGATTATCTGTGTGCATGTGTGTAGTCTAAACCATGGCGTCACTCCCACTTTCCTGAAGATGAATGTGGAGATCTTGTTGTCCTTGCTGATTGGGACCAATGATGCTGTCAACAGGTTGGCAGCTATATCTGGTGACACAATGCTTGGTATTTTTCTGAATATAATTCCAGAAGTGGGGTTGCTGGATCTTATGGAAACTCGATTCAAGTTATCAGAAACCCCAGCCCGCTCAAGGATGTGGGAATTTCGAGATGGGCTATGGGGCTTCAACTTTGTCTCTTTGGTCCTCCAGATGAGGGGTATCGGGCTCCCCTGGGGTGCACTGCAAACCCTGGGATGATAAACAAGATGGTTTCTGCAGCTAATGAGGAGTCACAGAAGCCTTTGACATCCCACAATGTCAGGGGTTGGCACAGACCAAGAACAACCTACCCTTGGCCTCTTCCATGGCCAAGAGCACTTGGCCATCTAGGCAATGCTGTAGTGCAAATCACCAGGCAATGTCCTGGTGTGCCTTGATGTCACATTTGTTACACTTTGAGCTTTATTTTGAATGCAGATGAGCTACCCAATGGCCATCTGATGTTGATGCTGACGGACATGTTTAAGAGGGTCAGACTTGAGCCTCACGTGCACCCCATATCCTACCCCCCCCAGAGCAGCTACTTACGTTGTCAAATTGTGCTGGTGTGTGGGAAGCCACAGACGTTGAGACCCCTTCTCTTGCCACTCTAGCTCTCCTAGCCTGGCCACGTCTAAACTGCATTACTATTGATTCCAGCAGAGATTAGGCCTTTAGACAACCGCTGGGCTGGTCCCTCAACAGAGAAAAATGGCCTTGTAAGTTCACCTTGCTTGTCACCTTGGCAATTAAATCTGCATAACATTGGACTGCTTTTTGTGCATTGGAGACCCAGAGGCAGAGGGGTCAGATCTGTGGGAGGGAGATGCCTCCTCCTTCCTGCTCCACAAAGGCCCAGGCCTGGCTGCAAACTGCTGGTCACTGGGGGAGGGGGACAGTGGCTGGCTCTGTTGACATGTGGGCTAGACCACGACAAACAGACATCCTGTCTCTGAAACAGGGAGATCATAACATTGGGGCCATATCTTGACTTGAACGCCAATCACAGCTTATCCCCATGTCCAGAATCATGTTGTTGTTTGAGGAAAAAGGAAAGACTTTAGGGAGGAGCGTGGAGCCGTCCAGCATCAAAATTATTTCGGTGGGGACAAGAGTTCAAGGCTGGAAATGCTGCTGGCCCAGAGCAGGAATGCATGCAGAACCATCGTCCATCCTTTGAGTCTGTGACTTTGCTGGGTGCCAGCATGAGCACCCATGTGTGTCTGCAGCTGTCTCCCCAGGCATGGGAATGGGAGGGGAGGGCACAGGGGTTCAGGTATTTGGTGCTTCTCGTGTTCACAAGGAGGGCTGTTCTGCAGAAATCTGTTCCACAAGGCCACCCACCATACCCAGCCACAGATCAAGAATCTTAAAGACATGCATGTACCCCCCCCCTTTTCTAGGAGACAAGGTGAGGTGGGTCTGCTCATGGGGATGGGCGATCAGGATGGGCACTGGAGCACATTCCCTCGAAAGCTTCTTCCAGGCTCCACCTAGATCCCAACCCTGATATCTGTTCTCTCTGGAGCTCCTCTTCCCTTCCACCCATGGGGAGACAGAAAGACAGCTGCTGCTGTGACCTTCGCCCCTGCGACTAAGGACGCCTCAGTGGCTGACCTGCTACTGCAAAGGCTTGGATCCTTGTAAATAAATCAGCTCCGCCTGTTGGCTTTTGTCTGCGAGCTGCACCTGTGGTTTTTCAGGGCTTGCTCCTGGTTCTGTGCTCAGGGCTCACTCCTGGCAGGGCTCAGGAAACCACATGGGGTGTCAGGGATCAAAGTGGGGTCTGCCTCAAGCCAGACAAAGCCCAGAATCCTTCCCTGTCTGGCCCCACGAGAAGATCATTTATAGTGTCGATTTAAAGAAGTCCACAGAACTCTAAGACTGCTCATGGGAAAGGCCAGGAAACCGGAATTCAAGTTGTGATTATTGACTGTCTGATCAGAGAGCAACTTTGCCTGCTTGGTTGGGGGTAGGGAGACTCCTGAAGCAGTGCTCAGGGAGTCCAAGGGTCTTCTCAGTTGGGCTGGAGGTTCCATTCAAGGAGCCAAGAACATCAGAGGTCAGGCTTAAGGGTGCTAAGATGACACCACCTATAACTATTGGGGAACTCTGGGGTCATGGGGAACAGGGGACCCTATGATGCTGGAAATCAAACAGGGTCAGCTACTTGCAAAGTAGCGCCTTACTTTCTGTTACAAGCATCTTCCTTGTATGAAGCCTACCCAAGACTGGAACCTCAGCATTCCCAGGTGTTCCCTTGAGCCCAGCCAGGAGTTACATTCTTTTTAAACTTTATTGATTAATTGGTTTTTGGGTCACACCTGGCAGACGGGAGACCATATGAGATGCCTGGAATTGAACCGGGTCCCTCCCAAGTTGGGTCAGGTGCATGCAAGGCAAAAGCCCTACCACTGTGCTATCTCTCCAGCCCACAGGAGTGACATTTTAATCCCAAAGATCTAGAAATAGGCAGTTAAACATAAAAAGAGTAAGAAAGAAAAACAGGCTTTCGGGCTCTATTATTATTCCATCTATTATCCCATGGCTAATATGATTAGCATTAAGACACTTGGCTGGGATCAGCAGCAGGAAAGAAGGAAGGAAAAGGAAAGTCAAAGGTCCCCAGGCATGTTCCCTGCCTTTCTCATACATTTGGATAACAATGTAAACAAAGACTGAGAAGGTCTCTCAGATCGGGCTCTGCTAAGACACAGACCAGCATGGATGTCCTTGGCATGAGAGGGCAGACTGGGCCTTCTCTGTCTTTCTTGCTCCATGACCAAGCCTCACATTTGGTGCACACAGGAAGAAAAACAACAAGAAGGTCCATCCACCATAACTTACCAAAGGTCTGTCCATGGGCTCACAGAAGGTCCATCCATAAGGTCACAAAAAGCCGCTCCACGACATCACAGAAAGCCCGTCCATGAGGTCACAGAAGGTCTGTCTGCCATGACTCACAGACACGGTACAGGGGCCTAATGCTCTCAGGAGTGAGGCCGTAGTTTCTGGTGGCCATGAAACTCAGTTGAATGGGCCCCCCCTTGGCGCCATGGCCTTTGTCTAGAGACGGACGCTCTGTCTGTAGGTGATGCCCGTCTTCTGGGCCCTGCAGCTCTGAGGCTCAGATTCCGTGCAAGAAACACGAGTGCTTCTCTCTCCACATGTTCTCAGTTAGACCCCCAGATTCTCTCTTTGAAAACATAGAACCACAGATCTCGGTGACCCCAAGACCCTTTGCTTGTTGTTCTAGTAACATGAGGGGCGGTGGGCAGCGGAGGGTCCCTCACCGGCATGTGCATTTCCATAATCTGCCTCTCTCGCTCGTCTCGCTCCAATTTCCCCTTCCATAAGGCCTTTCTTTGAAAAACGGTCCGGGCATGGCACAAATATTTTTAATTTTTGGAAGTTAATGATGCTGTGGCTTTTAACCTTAGCCATTTGGGGGTGGGAGGCATAATTATAAACATTCTAAGTCTAATTGAGTCTAGAGATTTTTTTTTTTTTAAGACAGACATCATTAGCCTGGTTAAACATTCAGAGGGAAAAAAATGTAGTTCTTTTCCTATCTTTAGCAATGAGACAGAAAGATGATTTTTTTAAAAATAAGGAGGCATTTACCTTCATGCATTCTTCTGAATAAATGTTTGGGGTACGTTTCCCTTAAATTATTGGAGCGGCCGTTGTTGTGGGTTGCGGGTGAGCGGTTGTGGAAACAATTATCATGGTAACACATGATTCATGGCGTGGATTTCGCAAAGATCTTCACTACTAATATGTTATTCTTTCCGTATGGGGGCCTAACCTTCCAGACGGAGGAGGGAAAAAAAGAATCTATAAAAGGGGTAATGGGGGAAACACATGTTCACACACCTTGCTCCGTGTAGGAATTCATTAGAGAAAAAGAAATATAAGCGGCCAGGTCGGGCCAGCCCGCGCTCATTAGGGCCTGCCGCCTCGCCATCAATCAAACGGGAGGAATATTTGAATATTTGGGCTGGCAGTTTTAATGCTACGAAATAGACATTTAATGGGAAAAACACTGGTTGCTAATGTTTCCAATCAGTGTAACTTTACCCTGGTCTTTGCACACCCTGGCTTTAATTGCTGCCTGGCCGGGTCCGACCTCAGGACCAGAGGCCCTGGGACGTTGATTTACAAGTTCTTCTGCAGCCTGGCACGTCGTTTTTCCTCGGCCTCCTGCATGCCCGCTTCTGCTCGCCACCCTGCGCCTGTGCCTGCGACCCCTCTGTCCCTCTCACCTTGCTCCTGCCCCCCTTCTTCATGTTTCCTCTTCTGTGTGCCACTGCTCAAAGCCCACATTCAAGGTGCGGATCCAATCATCACGCTTGTCACTTCCGGACCCATAAAAGCCCCATCAAAGTCCCCTTTTCCTCGTTAGGGCAGCAGGAGGCTGGGCTGACCCTGGCGGCCAGGCTGGTGGTTCCCAGCACACACACGAGCCGGGTGTGTAGACAGACAGGAGTGTGCATGGGTTGGTATCTTCAAGGACGGGAAGCCTGTGTGGACAGAAAGACATGTGGACAGGAAGCTGAGTGGACAGGGACCCACATGGGAATGACCCCTTGCTTTCCTCTGCGTGTTTCTGTCTCGGTGCATTTCCCACTCAGAATCTTCCAAGGTAAAAACAACGAGGAAATTCTTTAGCATAGATACCCCAAAGCCTCCCACTGCTTGTGATGAAATGCAAGACTCGAACCCTGACATTTTCCCAATAGTTAAAAAGGGAAACGACTGACAATAGCTCCACTCCAGCCTCCGCCAAAAGACCCACCCAATGCTTTTAAGATCCAGCCCGAATGAGCTGGGTGAGGAGAAATAATTCTCTATGGAGAGACCCAAAAGCTGCTCTGCTCTCTCTTTGGGCTCATTAAAGATTGGACCAGTTTGTCCCCGGCTTTGTCAGCCTCTAGAGAGGCCCCGACCTGGCTGTGTGGAGCTCAGGGTCCAACCCCAGCACTGACCCTTCATTCCTGCCCAGCTGTGCTGCTGTTCAGGTGCTGAGAGTGTGAGAGGAGAAGAGATGGACTCTCCTGCCCTGGGGAGGGCATGCCCCACTGCACCCCCAGGACCCTCTCTCTCCCCTGTGGCTCTGAAAGCCACCCAGGGCACCTCCAACACACTGTGCAGTTTCCCCAGCTTCACAAATACACATTTGCCTGCATGTTTCATGGATAAATGCCTTCATTCTGCACCGGACATTGTTAACTGAATCCCCTGCATTTCACGGGCAAATGGGCACTTTCTGGATTTCATGTGGATGCACTTAAATGTCCCTGGGAGGAGAGGAGGCAACCAAGCTGTGAGGGGAAGGAGGAGAGGGAGGAAGGATGAAAGAGAAGGAGGAAGAGAGGAAGGAAGAAATGAAGAGGGGAGGAAGAAAGGGAGGAAAGAAGGAAGGAGGAAAAAAGGGGAAGGAAAATGAAGAAGGAAGGAGAAAGGAAGGGGAAAGAAGAAAAAGAAGGGAGGAAGGGAGGGAAGAAGAAAGGGAAGGGAAGGAAAAGAAAGAAGGAATGAGGAAGGAAGGAAGGAAGGAAGGAAGGAAGGAAGGAAGGAAGGAAGGAAGGAAGGAAGGAAGGGGAAGGATAGAAAAGGAGGAAGAAAGGAGGGAGAACAGGAGGAAGAAAGGGGAGGAAGAAAAAGAAAGAAGAAAGGAGGAAGAAAGGGGAAGGAAGGAAAAGAAGGAAGGAAGAAAGGAAGGAAGGAGGGAGACAGGGGAGGAAGGGGGAGGGAAGGGAGAAAAGAAGGAAGGAATGGGAAGGAAGAAAAAGAAAGAAGGAGAAAGAAAGGGGAAGAAAAAGAAAGAATGAAGGAAAGGAGGGAGGAAAGAGGAGAGGGATAAAGGAAAAGAAGGAAGGGAGGAAGGAAGGAAGGTCTTACATTTTTATACAGTTATTTCTGGTCCCCACATAAGCATTTAAGGAGCTTCCCCAGGTATACTGTCATAGCTTGAAGTTGCCATATTAGTGACGATTTCTTGGCCCCTTTATGCAGGGAGTGGGGGAACTTCCTGGGGCAGAACTTCTTGTGGTCTGGGGCAGGAACAGGAAACAACTGGCAGTGGACAACTGGGACCAGGGATGGAGCTACTAGCATCAAGGCACAATCTATTGAAACGTAAACTCAGTTTAGACCATCTGCCTGTTTGCCAAGCTTAACACTGACTAGGCCCACAGACCAACCAACAGAATTCTTCTTACTGAAAAGGGTTCGACTTTGTGAGACACCCAAGCCACATTCCTGGCTCTGAGGGGAAGAGGAGAGACTCGAGCCCAGGATTTCCTTCCATATGTTGATTCATGATGCGCAGCCTTCCCGGTGGGCTGCTGTCCATGGGGCTAAGGAGAACGCATGGGACGGGAGATGAGGGAAGATCAGAGAAGAGCGTGTGGAAGGAGCCCGCCTGAGCCTGTACATTTGGGCCTGGCAGATCTATGAGGGCGATGCGGGTGGACAAATTCCATGGTTCTCTTTATTTTATGAAATAGAAAATGATTACAATTGTGTGTAATGTATTGTATAGGTTTAATAGGATTGCACTCTTGCCAAGGACTGTGGTAACAAATAAATGCAATAGAAAATCGCTGACACAATAGAAAACTGCTAGTTCAACATAAATGCTTTCTGTAAATAAATCTGTCGGAATTTCCCTATACATCTTGACTACTGCTCCCCTCCTCACGGGCGAGCGGCCACGCGGCTCTGGTGAGAGCCCAGTGCTTTGGGTTTCCTGAGCCGCTCCAGCTGGGCTCTGGGGCCACTTCATGCGTGCTGGCTATGTGGGTGGCAGAATTCACCAGACAGGAGCGGAGAGGGGCTGACTCTGCTGTGAGGTATCCACTCCTAAGAAAACCATCAGGAAGCCTGGTTGCATCCAAAAGGGTCTGTGATGATTTCTGGGCTCCAGATCTGCAAGAGCGGGTGTAAACTTGCAGTGCTCCATGACACATGACATACTTTTCTCACATCAACAGCTTTCCACAGAGAAGCATTTTCTTTCCCTGAAACCCAGAAAGCAAGAGAAAGTGAGGAACAGAAGGACTAATCAGTTGATCCCCTCTAAGTTTTGAACCCAGAAGCAGCCAGCACACCTTCTGCCCAGCACAGAACCCTATAAAACCCAGTCCATGGCCAGAGAAACATTTATAGAAGCAGCAGAAATTGGGCCACATGAGGCAGGGTAGGAAATGTCTGTCTCTCTCCCAGCAGGCTTTGTTCTCAACTTTCTGTCATTTCTGTAGGGACCCAACTGTAAGTGACTGGGCCAGGATTCGTATATATGGTGAGGGGGTTGAGAAGTCAAAGGCCACACTGCTTGCTGTCAGGTCATATTGCCTATGTCCAGCTCCCTGGGTCCCCCCTAAAACCATCCTCTGCTCCCCAACTGTCATCCTCTGGTTGGGGTCAGCCACACCTTTGCCTGTGCTCCTTGCCATAGAAGGCCATGTTACCCCATATTACATATTACACTGTATTCCACCCTCCTTCTTATTCTGCTGCTGGGCACTGAGTTTTACTGGTGCAGAATTGATCCGTGGTACACCCCCCCCCCCAGTGTCAGGTGTCCATGCAAACCAGGGAATACCACCTTCCACTGCAGGTTCTCATGTGCACTGACCTCATCATTCATCCTCAGTGAGGCCCAAGGCCCCCGTGGGCACACCCTTATCTCCCTCCTTCTGGTACCCACCGATGGGTCTGAGAGTCAAAACAGAAGCCAGAAACTCTTTCTGCCTTTCTGTGCTGGTCTGTCTGTTTGGATTCCCTCTCGAACACATGAGTGGGATCAGATGGTGTTTGTCTTTCTCCATCTGATCATGGCACCATGCAGAATTCCCCCCAGGCCCACCCACAACATGGCAGACACTAGACACATTTCTTCCCTAACACAGTATTATTTGGCAGTCTTTGCACAAACGTTTCTCTACTCAACATCTGTGGATGTCACCGAGGGTGTCCTGGGTCCCCATTGCTGTGAACAGAGCTCACTTCTGATTCCTCTTAAGTCAGAGACATTTTTTTGGTCATGAGAAAGCCCCATTTAACAGGTGGTCACCGGCACAGCAGCAGAAAGCAGATATCTCCCCTGGGCGCAGGAGTACTTGGCGCCCCAACTACAGTGTCCTCACCAGGTGGGAGGGTAGGGTCCCCTCTCCAAGCACCCAGAGCAGGCTGGAAGGGTCAGTCCCAGTCTGAGTGTACTCAAGGCTTTGTGACTAAAAACAATTAAAAAGGGAGAGAGATAGGGGACATGGCTGAGCATGGGTTCTGCTGCTCCCTGGACCATAGACAGGCATGGCCCCTGAGTAACAATGGATATAACCAAACCATGACCCAAATAAACACAGTAAAAAATAAAATAGAATGCTCTTGTTCTAGGCCATAAGTGATTCAGATGCTCCCATAACTCAGTTTTGTTTAAGTAAATGCCATGTCTCTAATGAAAGCACATGATTAAATAGAGGAATGTTGACATTAGATGTAGATGTGGATGGATGGATGGATGGATGGATGGATGGATGGATGGATGGATGGATGGATGGATGGATGGATGGATGGATGTGTGGGTGGGTGGGTGGGTGGATAGATAAATAGATGGATCAGAGGATGGATGGGCAGATAGTTGGATGAGTGGATAGATAGATGGATAGATGGATGATAGATGGATGAATGGATGGGGAATGAGGGGATAGATGGATGGATGGTTATATGTATGTGAGAATGGGTGTATGTATGAGTAATGAATGTATAGATAAATAGGTAGATAGATAGACAGACATAAAATAGTTCACACAGGGGCTATAGTGATAGCACAGTGGAAAGGGCACTTGCTTTGCATGTGACTGACCTGGGTTCAACTCTTCCCACCACGTATGGTGCCCTAAGTATAGCCAGGAGTGATTTCTGAACATGGAACAGTAGCAAACCCTGAGCACTGCTAAGTACAGGCCAAAAACAAACAAACAAACAAACAAAAACAAAAACAAAACAGACACCAAATAAATGAATTTGCTATATATTTTCCTAGTACAATAGCTGCCATTTTCTTAGTTCTTTTTAAATTTTGTCTCATTAAATAGATTTTCAGACAGAATTATAAATTCTATTACTAGATAAAATTCTTCCAATATATCCATCAGCAAAATGGCCATGAATAATGGCCAAAATAACAAAGGCATGTGTAGCTTAACAATCTTCATTAGTCCATAGACAATTTGACCAGCTTTGCCACTTCTGAAAAGTTTTCAACAATTACTAAAGATAATTTTTCTCAGAATATTCAGTGCATCTTAAGAGTGTTTCATGGGGAATGTGTAGGATCCTTCGTCCTTATATTCCTGAATCTGTCAAAAATAATTTCCCAATAAATTATCTTTTGTTGAATTGCTCCTGTGGTTGACCAATTGACTTTCCTATCCATAGCCAGTCTTCTAAAAAGCTGACTTAACTAAACTAATTTTCAAAAATTGGAATTCACTTTATTTAAAGTGAATTTTTTAAAGAATTTTTAAAGAAAAAAAAAACCAAGTTGCATGGTGAAAATAAAACAGCACAAAAAAGCAAAGGAAACCCATGGAAAGGGAGACAGCACTGCACAATGAGGGGTTAATCGCCAAAAACTGACACAGAGCTCAGACAACTCCCCAACAAACAACCCAATTAAAAAAACGGGCAAAGGATCGGAATAGAAATTTCTCCACAGAAGATGCGCAGATGGCCAACAGGCACGGGGAAAACACAAAGCATCTAGGGAAATGCAAATCCAGCCACGAGATACGACTCCCACCCGAGAAAGGCTTCAGCAAAGAGATGGGAACAGCACAAGTAGAGGAGCACGTGGGCTGAGAGGGACTGGGCACACGGTGGGTGGGCGTGGAATTGTGCTGGCACCATGCAGAAAGGCATCCACACTCGACACAAGCCCATCCACTGACCTGCTGAGTCTCTCCCTGGCTTCTGTCCAAAGGGCAGAGACTCATTGCGAAGGGTAAGTGCCCCCTGAGCTCACACTGTCAAGAGCCAGAACAGGTGATCAACACGAATGTCCATCCATAGATTATGGACATTGAGGCTACCATATATAAAGAGGACAGTCACCCAAGGAGACCAAATGTTGAAGCCTCACACATATGTGGGCTGGTTTGGGGGGAATGAAGTGGACTGGGGTAGGAAGAAAGAGTATTGGGGTTCTGGGGGGAGTGAGTGAGGATTCTGGAACTTCAGGGGGTAGGTACTATGAGGCAGATGCCCCATCTAAAGGTTCTAAATTTGTGATTTACATATTTTCTCAATGATAAGGCAACAACATTTGAACAATTAAATGCATTTACTAAAGTGTGGGCTGGAAATTGCTACTCTGCTGTTCTATTCTTTTTAATCATTGTCCTACAGAGTTATGGGGGTGATTGGTCCAACCATGAGCCAGATCACTTGAAAACTGCTCTTGAGAGCAGCAAAACAGGGAAGATGCATGAGGCTGACAGGAGCCACTCTCCCTGGACTGGCCAACTCTGCCATGGCCCCCAGTGCCACTTGTGTGTCCTTCACCAAGAATCTTTGCCCCATGTGTCTTCTCTGCTCTGTCTGAGAGTCTCTGCTGTGTCCACTTACCTGGTTTGTACCCCTTTCCCTTCTTGGGGGAAAGCCTGGCCCAGCCTCCCACACTACCTTCCTTATTCACCATCTCAGCATCTCTTGCTTCTGTGCTCATGGCCAATTTGACATCTCTGGGTTCATAGAGCCCCCAAAAGAATGTGTGTCAAGGAAATTTGTTGCCCAGACCAGGATCATTTCCCAACAGATGTTGATCAACTAGAAATGGGACTTTGTCCCATTCCCCCCACCCCCCATCTCCTATCTCCTATGGCTAGCAAGCAGTCCGACCTAAGTCTGATGAGATCCTCATCTTAGTTGGTTGTTTTTACCCTTTTTTCCCCACCTTTCTCTTAAAAAATATTCCAATCAGACAAAGGCTCTGCAGTTATGTATGAAGGTTGTGTAGGTCATGTATGATAGGCTGTATATGATATGTTGTATATGGGTTGTGGCCTGATAAACACTTCCTGGAAATCCCCTCTGCCCCTTGGCTCCATAAGTCTGTTGGCCGTCTCTGAGTTGAAGAAGTCCTTGAAGGGTCCGTAAGGCTGATCTTGACAAACCAGCAGCCAGCAGAGTTCTACCTGGCTGTGACAGGCACTTAGTGGTCCCTTTTCTCTCAGAGCCTCCTCTCAGGGTGCAGATAGAAGAGGCCCTGACACTCCAGTGGAGCCCAGGCACTGACTTAGTGGAAGCTGAGCTATCAGCATGATGCAGCCAGACTAGCTTCTCCAACTGCAATAGCATCACAGCTATGGGTTGCTCCTGGAATTAGAGCCTCCACGGAGGAAAAAAGAGGAGAAGGATGAGTTCTGGTGACCCTGTCAAGTCTGCTTCAACATCCCCTGAGCCAAGGTCCTCAAATCCACCTGAGTCCTGGCTGTAGGCCCACGTAAGGGTTTCTCTGCTCGTCCTCCTGTGGGCTCTGAGCTCTGTTCCGTGATTCTACTCTGGGAACAAAAAAAGGTGCTTCAAGAAGCCCCTTCTTTGAATTTGGAGAACAGGGCAGAGGCCAGTACAGCCAGAGCTGATGGCACCGAGGATGGCTGCATGGAGCTCCTGCTGTGATTTCCCACAGACAATGCCACATGGAACGTGCAGTGTTTGAGGCAAACGTGCCACCAGGTCACTGTACCCCCTTGGCTCTGTCAAATGCAGCTCAGAGGAGCTGCGGGCCCTGCTGAAGCCAGGAGGATGCTAACCTGAGCCTTTAAAACCACCTGGTTGGAGACCCAGCAACGTGCATCTTCCTTCTGCTGTCACCCACCTTCCCCACAGTTACCCACGGAGGCTCCTAGAAGAGTTGATTCTCCCCCTGACAAAAATGGGCCATTTTTCCCAGTTTGGGGAATCTGGAACACACATCATTATAGAGGACTTCTGGCAGCTCATTTGAACATCAGCGGCTCGACTCGGAAAAAGGGAATTTTTTTTTTCTTTTCTGCCCTAAAGAATCGGAGTTTTCAGACTCCAGTAATTGAAAAATCCCCAAACACGGCTCACCACGGAGATGCACATGACTGCGGGAACAGTCGACAAATTGTAAAGTATTCAATTTACATCCTAGCTCCTCGGGGCACTGGTGAAGAATTTATATCTCCGGGAACCTTTGAACTAACCAAAGATAACATTTCACAGTTAAGTCTGCTGGCAGGAAAGTTTTTAACTCTCTTCTCTCTTCCCTTCCAAGAGAACTTCTGCATCTCCGGTGGTTTTGAGTGGCGAGTGTTTTTATAGTCCCTGTGTTACCCCCAAAGAAGGTGTGGCCCAGAAGAAAATGAATAAAGCAAGGGGGTGGGGTGAAAGAAGGAAAAATCAGAAACACCTTTTCTGAAGAGAGGAGGGTGCATTTGAGTCTAAGCTATAGCATCCTTTAAATTGTTCTCAGGGGCCGGAGTGATAGCACAGTGGTAGGGCTTTTGCCTTGCATGCAGGGTTCTATCCCCGGCAGGCCAGGAGCAATTTCTGAGCACAGAGCCAGGAATAACCCCTAAGCGCCACTGGATGTGGCCTCAAAACAAACATAAATAAAATAAATTGTTTTCAATAACAACCAGGAGTTTTAGGGTACTCCCCTCTCATTTGAGAGCACAATAAAGGTGTTTGAATTTATTTTTCCTATTCAAGGTTCTTGCCTGCATATCTATGTTTTTCTTTTCTTGGTAGAATTCAGAAGTGACATACAGTTTTATGTTGACGAATGGTTCAATATTTTCATTTGTAAAATAATCTCCTCAGTAATTCTCACAAACCATAATTCCCTCACAGAGTTTGGACATTTTTCTTATAATGGGGATTTTTAAGATTTCATCTCTTAGCAGGACTGAAATATGCAACACCATGTTATTAACTATAGATCCCATGTTATTAATATAGATCCCACATTATTAACTACAGACCCTTTATTATTCATTAGCAGACCCCATTTTATTAACTATAGACCCCAATTATTAATTGTAGACCCCACATTATTAACTGGAGACCCCACATTGCTATAGACGCCATGTTATTAACTATAGATTCTGTATAATTAATTGTAAAACCCAAATTATTAACTATAGACCCATGATAAACATGAGCTACAGATTCATTTCTCTTCAAGTCTTTTTATTCCTTTTCCTGTTGCCCTTGCTCCATTTTTCAAATTTTAGAAATTTCTGCTATTTCTGAGTTATTTAGCCCAAAAGTATTTTTATAAAAACATTGAGGTTTGAAGCATCTACAGACCCAGCTCTTTATTAAAAGTTCATATTAACCTATAAACATGTATATATACATATATATACATATATTTTTAAAGGGCCCTGTCTGTTATCACTCAGACTTCTAAAGCCAGGAGACCTTCAATAATTCATTTCATTTTTAAAATATTGGCTTTTTAATGCTTGGTTTTCCTTCCCCTTCTTTTCATTGTGTAAAGAAAGCTTCTGGAAAATAGCCATGGAATAAAATGAGTTTCTATCTTGGAGGTTAGAATGAATATGTTCCTGACCCTCCTACTGGCACTTTGATCAAAAACGATTTCATGTAATGACTAGTCACTTGGCATCTGTGATGTGCAGGAATCCTGGCATTTAACTTAAAAAATAGGAATAAAAATAAAATAAACAATTTTTTTTTTGAAATTAGTATTTTCATGATAAAATCTCTGGTTGACACTAACGGGTCGTTCCCAGGTGATCACTTGGAAAGCGGAGGAGGATTTTTTTGTTTCTCCTTAGGTTAGAATTGATCAATGTTCCTGTTGACTAATAACCTCAAAATCAACAAATCTCATAAAGCTGGTTTATTCTGTCCAGAAAATTGGGCAATCCATCATGCCTGATTTGCTCACATGTCCCCTTGCAAATAAGTGGGACGGAAACTTTAAAAGCAATAAGATAACATGCTTCACACACACACACACACACACACACACACACACACACACACACACACATACCACCATGGCCAGGAGAAAACCACCATGCCGGTGGCATAAGCCACAAAACAAAACAAAACAAAATAAATTAAAAAAAAAAACTGTCGTGCTTTCAATGATTCAAACAGATTGTTGTTTCCCAATTTGCCTTTGCCCTCCTCCTGCTTTTCCCAACCAAATCCTCGGGTTCTAAATTATCACCAGCTCATCAGATCATCCTCAGAAGGGCCGACAGGGGACAGGACACCAGATGTTGCTGGAGTTTTTCTCTCCGTCTTCGTTCCCGCCGCCCCACGTTCCCCACGCTGCCTTTTCCTTGTCAGAAAGGGAAATGTGCTTTGATAGATAACAGCCCTGTTTGCTCTGCTGGCTGAGCAGAGAGACAGTGGGGTACCACATCCAGGGGGTCTTGTGAGGGACGGGACCACAGCAGCCCACACTAGAGGTCCCAGGGTTTCTGAAAGGCCCCGAATAATTTCATTTTCCTTCGGGAAAAGAACATAATAAAAGGTAACTTGTCTTGGTTGTGAGAGATGAAAGCAGGAGGCCTGTAGGGGCCTATTTCTCAGAGCCTCCAGCATAGCTTGGCATGGGGTCGGGGTCCAAACAACCTGGGGTCCAGACAGCCAGGGGTTCAAACAGTCAGGGGTGAATTTTTGCCAAGGGCCTTGGGCTGCAAGTGGGTTGAACTTTAGATTTTCCAAACACAGCCTATGTGTGTGTGTGTGTGGGGGGTGTCTTTGTTTGACCCACCCCTCACCAAGAAGGCCACAATATCAGGGCTACCTCAGCCCAGATGTAAAGACCTTCTGGTTCTGCACCCCAGCCTCAGTCTCCGCAGCTGCCAGTGGGAGGCTACTCCAGCCAGGGCCAGATTCACAGCCAGAAGGTTCATCCCCAGCTGGCCCATCTCTCTCAGCTCCCCTGGAAAGGATGCCCAGAGACCCACATGTGGGGAAGGGTCCAGCCCCCCTTCTCGTGATGTACATTTTTACCTCAAGACCCCTGAAAAGCTTTTAGATCACTCAGGGCTAAGCGGGTATAGTCTGTCAGAACTCCCTCTCTTATCCTGACCTGGGTGCTCCCTAACCACCAGGCAGACAGGCCAGGTCCTGTGGCCAGAGAGACTGGAGGCCAGAAGGGAGGAAGTAACACTGCTCAGGGGGCCTGTGTCAGCCCCCCAACAGAGGGTCAGGCCTAGGAAGCTATTGCAGTAAGATTGGGAAGATGGGGACAGACAGGGAGAGGGGGAGATGCTTTCAGAGCACATGACAGGTCTGGGCATGGTGGTCTCGAAGTTGCCTGGGCCATCAGCTTAATGTTCTCTTCTGGGGGGACCAAAATGGACCCTAAAGATCCTTCTGGACTCACCTCCCAGCATGTGTGGCAGAGCTGTGCTTTGCAGGGCCATAAGGATGATGGAAAATTTCTGCTCCTGATAGGCAAAATGATTTTCAGGCCTCCTGGAGCCCAGATTAAACCCAGTAATCGTCCATGAACCAGGCCGAGGAGGGGGCACTGGTGGGTCCCCAGAAAGGCTGACTTAATGAACAAAAGAGCAATTGTGTTTTAATTGCACGAATAAACAAATGAGCTAGAGCTTAGCCCGGATGCCCCTCTGCTCTTGAGAGGTTGGGAACTTCCCAGCCACCCAGCCCGGTAGGGGCCCTCATTAGCAGTTACCTTGGAGGCTCAGCAACTGAGGCAGGAACCATTTGCTCACCTTCAGCAGCGGAACACAGAGTGGACACTTAAGAAGCCCATGCCAATAGTTCAAAGGTGGAGCTGTGGAAAGGGCCTGAGGTCCACCTACCTCACACCCTGAGTCATTCACAAACCAAAGGCACCTTTGGATGTTTTTGTTGGAAAGTTTTGCTCTGACGCTGCCTTCGGAGGGCAATTCCATGTAGTTTGACTATATCAAACAGGTCAAGATAGGGGCTGGAGTGATAGCAACTGCAGAAAGAGTGTCTGCCTTGCATGGGACCAACCTGGGTTCCATAAATGCTGGTTCGATACTTGGCATCCCTTAGGGTCCCTCGAGCCCGCCAGGATTAACTCCTGAACTTAGAGCCAGAAGTAACTCTTGGACACCACTGGGTGTGACAAAAGCAAACAAACCAACCAAAAAATGAGGTGTCTTAGGGGCCAAAGCCAGAGAACAAATTCACCCCTGGGGCCCTAGTCACTGGGCCCACCATCCCTACTGGAGCAATCCTGTGGAGAAGTGGTTCAGTATGGTCCTGAAGTAGGTGCTGTGTGAGCTCCAGGAAGGGCAGGACAGCTGAGAAACCTCAGGGTGAGTGAGGCCCTGGCCAACGAGGATGCCGGGCCGGGTGGGTACCCAAGTGGGCAACGTCCATAGAGGCAGAGGCAGACCATTGCGGCTGTTCCTGGCCTGGAGGTTCTGGTGGCAGGAACAGAAACTGGGCTGATCCCAGGAGAGGAGGCAGGAGGGAGCTCTCAGACCTCAGGGGTTCAGCTGCGCCCACGGTGAAGCTCTCAGGCAGGTCAGGACCAGGGTCCAAGAAGTACCATGACAGACATTTGCCCCCCACCAGCCACACATTGCCAGTCTGGTTCTTTCCCCTTTCATGGCCTTCAAGGAAGGACGTTCCTTGGGTTTCTCTCCCTGGCAGCTTCCCAGCACCTGCTCCACTCCCAAGTGCAGTGGTGTTTTTCCTGCTTGCGAACAATGGTTCTTTCGACCCATTTCTTCATCCGAGGATTCTTGAAAACCTCAGCAGTGCAAAATCAGGGATAATAGTGATGGTGACGCACGCCTCATCCCCGGGCACCACCATAGTCCCCAGGAATCCCCCTGTTCTCCTCACAAGAGCCGAAGAACCACATTTTATATCTGCTCTTTTGCCCTTCCCAACCTCACTACAGTTTTGACCACATTTTCCTCACTAGGACTTGTGCCACCTCCATCTCCCGCCACTGTGTGCCTCCACACCTCCTTCAACCCCTCTCTGTCTTGACCATCTTCTCATGTTTGTAAGGGAGACACGGGCATCTGGTTATCTCCCGAGTCTTTGTCAAGACCAGATGCCCTGTGCCCTGTGTCCTGTCCCCTCAGGCACTTGGCAATCTCCTTATGATGCAATTTTTCCAGTTAGTCCAACTGCAAGTCAACAAGGGTTTCAGAGATGGAGGGTGACAAGTGGGAGAAGGGAATATACCCAGACAGGGTCTGTGGAGACCTGAATTCTGAACCAGGAGGGACACCATTTTGTAAAGGTCACATGGCAGGCTTCTTTTCAGGTTCTGAGCAGGGAGAGACGCCATTTTGTAAAGGCCACATGGTGTAAGCCACAAGTTAGATATTCACAAGCCAATTTCCATGGACCCCGCCCCAAGCTACCTGACTATACTAAGCAGCCTATCAGGGAAGGAAAAGGGAGCAGTAGGAAGGTATCCCTAGAGAAGAGCCAATCATTTTAAGGATTATCAGAAAACTGGATTCTCCCTAAATCCTTTCTCTATATAATCTTCTGCATGACCTTGGGTGGGGCTCATCAGGGAGGTAACCCTGGCTGGCCAGTGTGGGGGGTCTTGTTGGCAGATGGATTAAAGTATTAAACTATTCCAGTTGTGTTGTCTCGTCTCCTACTTCAAACGCTAACAAGTCCACCTCACCTCTAGCCTGGACCCACCTGTGTCCCCCAACTCAGTACCCCTGAAAGCTGCAGGGGGAGACACATCTGAAATGCTCCAGTAACACCATCTCAATACTGTGCCTCAAAGGTAAGGCTTGGGAGGAAAAGGAGCCCTGGACCCCCGGAGATGGAAGCAGGGAGTGCACCTGTGGTATAGGCATGAAGTGGAAGACTGCACAACTGTGAAGGAGGGTGGAACCTGCAGGTCATGGCAGCTGCAAGCACTGCAGGACATCATGACAAGGAACATGGATGTCAGAGGGATGAAGGAGTGAGAGCACAGCGGGAAGGGCATTGGCTTTGCACACAGCCAGTTCAGGTTCGATCCCAGGCATCTCTTAGAGTCCCCTGAGCCTGCCAGGAATAATCTCTGAGCACAGAGCCAAGAGTAACCCCTGAGCACCAATGGGTGTGCCCCTCAAAACAAATCCAAAAACAAACAAACGAATAAAATAAAATAGAAGTGTCTTTGTCCAAAACTACAAAAGAAAAAGCTAGGCATCGAGGCTGGAGTAATTAGACAGCCAGGAAAGAACTTTTAAGACCCAATCGTGTCCCATCATTTCTCCTAGAGAGATTCCTGAGCACAGAGTGAGGAATAAACCCTGAGCATCACTGAGTGTGACATCTCCCTAAAAAATAAATAATTAAAAAGCAGAACCTTTTTGAAAGGTTTTTCTTAAGCTGCCTGGGAATTCACCACACTCTGCTGAAACCCAGGATATGGGACAGGGGAGGTCCCTAAAGTTTTATTTATTTCTTTATTTGGCCTTTGGGCCACACACTGCAGCACTCGGGCTACTTCTGGCTCTGAACTCAGAACTCTGTTTCTGGCAGGTTCAGGGGACCACATGGGGTGCTGGAAATCAAACCTGGGTCTGTCCTGGGTTGGTTGTGTGGAAGGCAAAGACCCTATCGCTGTACTATCATATCACTCCAGCCCTATCCTCATGTTCTTTTTAAAGCCATATGCACCTTAACCCAGGCAGTGTCAATATGAATGTTGGGGCAAAATGGCTGAGATTTATCCATTTTCTAATCTCTGCCATGAGCCTGCAATATGGGCAAGTGCCCCCCACAAACAAGTGTGGATTGTCCTAGTTGTGGAAAACAGGGGCTGGGTCCCACGTGGAGGGGGACACCGATCTTCACCTCCTAGCCAGGTGCTGCCCATGCCCAGAGAAATGCCAGCCGGGCCCCAGAGGCCAGCGAACCAAACAGCATCAAGGCCTAAACGGGAGGTGCCAGGAAAGAATCTCCGTGATCGCAAAACTCATCATCCTAAAATAGAATCCGGGGAAAAATTAAATGGATTTTTAAAAATCAGTTAACATACCGTATTACTTATTAAATCCTTTCATGGAGCAAATAGAAGACTAATTTCTCTGGAGCCATTCATGCCCCCAAAAGTTATAATTAAAGACACAAATTGAATGATGTTAAGAATGCTGAACAGTCACCTTTGGCGTGCTTAGGTGCCGTGAGAAGATGGGCTGGGGGTGGGGGGGCAGGCCCTGTTTCCTTTCCCCTTCTCCCCTGGGACTTAGCTGGGGGTGGGACTCACTCATTTGTTTCTGGGCACTCAGGGTCAGAAATTTCGGAGAGACAAGCCCGAGTATTCCCTCCTGGAGGCCTCATGGCCCACAGAGTCTAGACAGGCAGAGTTGGCTCCTGCTGCTTCTCTCCCCTGCTGGCCCAGGGTCCAGCAGAGCCAGGACAATCCTATCCTGCAGTGGGTCACCTCTGAGTCCTGCTCGCACCCAGCATGCAACAGCTCTGGGCCTCACAGTGGCAAAAGTCCTACAAGCACCCAGGAAGCTGGCGGAGAGGAAGGCGTGTCTTTGGGGTGCTTGTTCTCTACTGTCACCGTGGAAAGTGTTTCCATAGACCTGACCAGACACAACTGGGCACGCAAGGAGTAGAGTATTCTCAAACACACACACACACACACACACACACACACACACACACACACACACACACACACGACACAGACACGGACCTGCCGCTCTCCCAGCCACTGCAAAGAGACCCCAGAACACGTATGTTCAAGAATGTGCAGCCCAAACCAGCCTGCATGCAGGACAGAAAGCCTACACGTGTGTGTGCATGAAGGTTGGTGTCTGGAACTAGCAGATACAGCATCAGAATAAGGAGGAAAGAGGAAGATGCTGAGGAAGATGCTGGTTTCTTTCCTTTCCCTGTTTTCTTTCCTTCTTTCTCTCTCCCTCTCCCTCCCTCCCTTTCCCTCTCTCTCATTTCTCTTTTTCTGTGTCTATCTCCCACCCTCCCTCTCTCCCCTATCCTTCTCCCTCTTTCTCATCTGTTTTTCTTTCCCACCTTCTCTCTCATCTCCCTCCTTCCCTCCCTCTCTCCATCATTCCCCCTCTCCCTCTCTCATTTGTTTTTCTCTATCTCTCTCTCCCACCCTCTCTCTCATTTCTCTCCCTCTTTTCATCTCTCCCTCCCTCTCTTTATATCTCTCCCTCCTATTCTCTTTCATCTCTCCCCCTACTACCCTACTCTCTCTCTCTCTCTCTCTCTCTCTCTCTCTCTCTCTCTCTCTCTCTCCACCACCCCCCATCCCCCCATTCTCAACTCTCACTGCAGAACTGAGCCCCAGAATGCAGTGCTGTGTGCTGTGTGGTCCAAGCCATCCCTCCAACCTGTCCCTCTGGACCTCCCGTGGGCATCTTAACTGTGCTGCCAACTTCTCCCCTTTAGCGAATGGGTGCCCAGTCCCAGACAGCTGCTGCCCATCTGATCGGAGCGAGGCTGTGCCCCCAATTTGACCAGCCTCAGCCAGGGCAAAAATAAATAAATAAATAAAACACTTTTTGCTGTGCTGATATCACAATGATTAAAATATAATAAGCTAATGAGATTACAATTGCTGATTGCGAGCAAGACCGATCGTGCTAATCGGGAGCTCCTGAATGCCAATTTTCACCGCTGCCGAGTTTTGAAATATGATCAGTTTTACTAATTTTATCTGATTTCTTAATGAAGCCTGCCCTGAGCGACGGTTCTCTGTGTTCCTTCGCAAACTCCGTGTGTCGGGCTGCTGACATTAATCTCGATTACTTTAGTTAAAATAAATAGTTAGACTTGGGCGGCTTTCAGGAAATCCATCACCGTTGATGGAAAGCAGGGGACCAGAGAGCTTTTAGTTGAGGGGTTTAGTTGTGTGTTTTTTTTTGGGGGGGGTGGATTTCTGTGTAAATTTGGCTCTATTCTGGCTCATTGTAGCCTGCTCTGTCCTGCCCTGGGCCCTCTCATCTCTCTCTCTTTCTCCCCTATCTATCTCCCTCTCTCTCTCTCTCTCTCATGTCTATCTCTCTTCCACCCTTTCTCTCATCTCTCTGTCTCCCTCCCTCCTCCTTCCTTCCTCTTCCTCTCTCTCTCTTTCTCTCTCCTCTCTCTGCCCCTCTCCCTTTCTCTCTGGGCTTATCTCTTTCTCAGTTACTCTCTTCTATCCCTCCCTCCCTACTTTCCTCCCTCTCTCTTCCTCTCCCTCCCTCATCTCTATTTCTCTGATTCTCTCTCCCACCCTTTCTCTCTCCCATCTCTCTCTGTCTCTTTTCCTTATCCCTTTCTCTCTCATCTCTCTGTTTCTCTTTCCCTCCCTCTTTCTTCCTCTTCCTCCATCTCTATGCCCCCTCTCTCCTTCTCTCTGAACATCTCTCTTTCTTGGTCTCTCTCTCTCTCTTTCATCCCTCCCTTGGGCTCCACCAGCTCCCTCTGCTTCGTGGGTTGGGAATTGGGTGATGGCAGTGAGGAAGGGAGTTGCCATTGGCTATACCCATCACAGACCAGAGCAGAGCCCTGGGCCTTCATGTCAGCCTGGTGCAGCAGAACTTTCTCTCCTTCTCTCCTGGGGAACAGCGGGGCCTGGCAAGGGGAATCAACCCAGCGGTTATTTGTTTGCACAGCGGATTAATAGGACACGGGTTGGCTCCGCTAGGCTGCCCCGTTGGTTCTCAGGACAGGGCGAGGCAGAGGCAAAGTCAAGTTTGCGGAATCCAAACATGCCATTTTCACAGGCTAAAGAAACGTCTCTCATTCTTTGGGCATTTCCCCCCCCCCCCCCACTCCCCATCTTTCAACATGTGCAATCAGGCTTGTATATTTAGAGTCTCCACGCCTGTGGGCAAAGGTTAAATGGGCTTCCAGAGGCAGCAGAGGGCAGAGGGGTAAAAGCTGCTGAAACAAGAGCTGTCCCTTCGACCCTCACCTCATGGAAAAGGGTTTTGAAAAGTCAGTGTGTCTGTAAAGACACACCCCTCAAAAGGTAAAAGGTGCCTTGCCCTTTCCCCATCCACTTCCACATCTAGGAATTAAGCCCATGAGCACAAGGTTGAATGTGGAGCATTTCAAAGGCTGCACAAGACATGAGGCTCTGTCTGCAGTGTAGACCAGAAGTCCTCAAGCTTTTTAAATAGGAGCCAGTTCACTATCTCTCAGGTCGTTGGAGGTCCAGACTGTAGATTAAAATAAAAACAACTATATGGGGCTGGATAGATAGCATGGAGATAAGGTGTTTTCCTTTTATGCAGAAGGACGGTGGTTCGAATCCCAGCATTCCATATGGTCCTCTGTGCCTGCCGGGGGCGATTTCTGAGCATAGAGCCAGGAGTAACCCCTGAGCGCTGCCAGGTGTGACCCAAAAACAAAAACAAAAACAAAAAACAACTATGAACAAATCCCTATGCACACTGCACATATCTTATTTTGAAGTATCGACACTAAATAAGAACAGGGGGCCGGAGAGATAGCATTGAGGTAGGAAGTATGCCTTGCATGCAGAAGGACGGTGATTCAAATTCCGTCATCTCATATGGTCCCCCAAGCCTGCCAGAAGCGATTTCTGAGCATGAAGCCAGGAGGAACCCCTGAGTGTGACCCAAAATCCACCCCCCCCAAATTTGAGAATAAATACAATATTTAAAATGAAGAACAAGTAAAGTTAAACCAGCAAACTTACCAGTATTTCAGTGAGAACTATGGGCCTGCTTTTGGTGGGCTATAGTTTGAGGACCCCTGCCCAAGACTGAGAGAAGGTGAGAGACAGAGAAGGAGTAAGAGTGTGCAGCAAACATCCCACACAGGAGCACTATGGACCTGGGATGACCTGGCAGCTAAGCAGGACAGGCAGCAGTGGCAAAAACAGCCAGCGGGCCAGATAAATGTCTTCAGGGGGCTGTATGTGGCCCATGAATCATAGTTTGAGGACCCCAGGTGTAGGTTTCTACACAGATGCAAAGAGAGCCCAGGACATAGCTAGTGCTCTAGACCCATGTTCTAACCAGGTTCTAATGTTCTAATGGGAATCCAGTGGTCTCTGTGTTTCTGTCTGCAGCAGAGTAACGAGGAAATCCAACTGTGGTGCAGTCCAAATGGAGCGAGTTTGGAGGATACAGACTTGGGATTCAGAGTCAAGTTTGGCTTCTCTCGAAGAGTTTGCAAATGTTAGAGATGAACTTTTTTTCTCAAAACTCTAAAACTCTCAAAACTCAGACTCTCATTGAAATTATAGGGAGCTATTAGTCCTGTTGTCCACATTTGTTTAATCATCTTTGAAGTTATGCTATGCTAAAGAATTGATGGTTTTCTCTAATTTTAAAATATTTTAAGCAAGTCTGCATTTTTGATTCAAAGACATCTATGCCTCTGTGTATGTCCTTTGGTTTTAATATAAATTTTAGATTCCCAATAAAGCGCTCAGAACTAAGAGAAATTTTCATAAGCTCTTCACTAGGACTCTTCACTCTCAAATTTGCCCATTTTATTTACCCTTTTCTCTCATTCTCTTACTTTATTTGATTTTATTTTAGTGGTGTTAGGCGTGATTATTACATTGTGTTCAAGTGGATGGTCTTGACACCCGGCGACCTCCCTTCCCCATCACCACCATTTCTGAAAACACTCGAGACAGGGTTTTCTAATGGGGAATTATTGGAAAGAACATATTCCGTTAGCAGGATCTGAAAATAGAACAATGACAAATTAGTTTTGTCTTACTGCCAACGTTTATACATCCTCTCAGGAATGTCATTTGGAGCTGCCTCATTTACCAATTTGAAATCAGAACAAAGATGATTGCTGGGGCTGCCTTTAATGATGTCACTCTGGTCACCTTCGGTTTGGAATCATTTCTCTATCTTAGTGTTCCTTGCTAGTTTTGTAGAAACCCTTCCCTTTGCTCAATGTCCATATCTTTGATGTTCCCTTAATGTTTGAGTCAGACTGTTGTGCATTTGAGGGTAGAAACCTCCCAAAGCAGACCCCATTTCCTTCTCATTTTATTTTATTCCATGAGAAGCAGCTTGTCACCGCTTTGTCCAAATGTTAGTGACTAGTGTGGGCAGGCCGGGTTTTCAGCGTCTGCTTGGGTTCACTGCAAGCTAGGCTCACCCCAGGCCTGGTGATGAATAAGGAACTTCTTAGCAGAGGCTGCGAACCCACAGAGCCTCTTTCTCCTTATCAAAATTTTACCACCAGTTTATTATTTATAGATGATTTTCCATCCTCCGATGGCTCTATATTTATTTACCTGCACACTACTTAGGGAGGGCTCTTTCCTTCTTGCCAGTGATTTATTTGTTCCTTTATTTAGTTTTACCCACTAGGGTTCATGCATTCCCATTTTTAAAGTTATTCTCCTTGTTCGTAATCATTTATTTTGGTTTCTGGGCTATTTACAGTTGATTTTGGTATGTGAATAGCTCCTGGGGGTGTGGGGGTCATGGCCGGAATTACATTTCCAGTCCCATTTGGGTCGAGGAGACAGCGCAGGGCAAAAGTGTGTGCTTTGCATGAGGCCGGCCCAGGGTTCACTCTTCAACGCCCTCCGTGGTGCCACAAGCAGGGTCAGGAATGATCTCAGAGCACAGAGACAGGAGGAAGTCCTGAGCTCTGCTGATGTGGTCAAAGGCTCAAACTAAGCAAAATGTGTGCTCACTAGAAGGCCTGCTCACTCTGTCCCTGGAAAAATTTGACTCCAGGTCAGACCTATGAGCCTTGCCTCTCTGGAACCTGCAGTTCTTGAGCTTCAATTTCCACCTGCAAATGTGTAAGAAAAACAGTTTTGTTGACTAGTTATTTTATCTGCAGCTTTGGATAGGAGGAAAGCAATAAGGATTTTAACCCTCATC
Source organism: Suncus etruscus (assembly GCF_024139225.1). NCBI lineage: Eukaryota > Metazoa > Chordata > Mammalia > Eulipotyphla > Soricidae > Suncus > Suncus etruscus. The sequence goes on along the minus strand of NC_064865.1, from coordinate 62,467,878 downwards.
AGGTTAAAATGAAGAATCCTCCATTGTTTTCTGTCTATTTAGAACACAGATCGAAGTTCCAGCTATTTGAATAAATTTTTACAATTAAAACCATCTTTAGGGGATGGAGAAACAGAACTCAGCCTTCCAGCATTTAATCCCAGCCACCCCCAGAGGGTCTTCTGAGCAAAGCCAAGACTAAGCCCTGAGTGGCACTGAATGTGGCCCACAAAACCAAAAACAAATTTTTTTAATTTTAAAAATAAAGATGAATTGGGAGATTTTCAAGCCATTCTACTGTTTTATTTCCTGGATTATTTACCCTTAGAAGAGATAAAATGTGCATAAATCTTACATAAGAAGAAAAGATAGGTACTAGGGATATACCCTAGGAACCCAAAAACATCATGCAGAAGAAGAAAAGCCCTCTGCATCCAGAAGTTCATTGTTCATTGTTCCTGTGTTCATTGTAGTCATGAATTATTTTATATATTTTTATTTTACAATATCAGAATTTGGAAACAATTCAGGTGCCTGAGAACAGATGATGGCTAAAGAAACTGTGGTACATCTACACAATGGAATAGTACACGGCTGGTAAGAAAAATAGAGTCATGAAATTTGCTTATACATGGATGTAAATTAAGAGTATTATGCAGAGTGAAATGAGTCAGGGAGAGGAACAGACATAGAATAATAATCTCATTCATTTGTAGGACATAAGAAAAGATGGAGGTAAGACAGTAGCAGAAGCTTGATGTGTCTTGAGGTGTGAGGCTGTTGACTTGATTCTCAGCATAGGGAGAAGAAAAATAAGGATGAGGAGGGGAAGGAGGATTCAGAGAATAAGGCAGAAAAGAAGAAGAAGAAGAAGAAGAAGAAGAAGAAGAAGAAGAAGAAGAAGAAGAAGAAGAAGAAGAAGAAGAAGAAGAAGAAGAAGAAGAAAAGGAGGAGGAAGGAGGAGGAGGAGAAGGAGAAGAAGGATGAAGAGGAAGAAGAGGAGGAGAATGAGGAAGAGGAAGGAGAAAAAAGAAGAAAGAGGAGCAGGAGAAGAAAGAGAAAGAAGGAGAATAAGAAAAATAAGAAGAGGAAGATTAAAGAAGAATGAAGAGAAGAATTAGAAGAATGGGAAGAAGGAGACGAAAAATAATGAAAGAGGGGAAGGAGATGAAGGAGGAAAAGGAGACAGGAGAAGGAGGATGTAGAGGAGAAGAGGAAGAGAAGACATTGGAGGAAGAGGAAACAGAAAGACACCGAGGAGAAGGAGACAAAAGAGAAAATGGAGGAAGAGAAGAAGAAGAAGAGGAGGAGGAGGAAGAGAAGACAAAGGAGAAAAACAAAGAGCCTGGAAAGTTTCCAAACAATTCATTGATTCAATGATTCAAATGGTTCAATGATCCAATGATTCATTGGTTCTGTTGAGTTGCTTCTCTTGATTCCATTTTGCCTGGTTCTGAGACAGTTGAGCTTATGATCTGATGAGCAACTTCTGCCATCAACGTGTCCAAGACCCTCCATCACTGCCTCATGGCACCTCTAGCCAGGTCCTCCCCACTCCACTGCTCTCCCTGCTGCTTGCTGGCCTTGATCTTGGAATCATAGTTCCAGGGCTAGGCGTTGGATCCCACCAACTCCCTTGTTTTCTCTCTCCATATCCTACCAATGAGAAAGCTCACTCAGTTTTGGTCCTGCTTGCTCTGATTTATCACACAGCATCCAGTCCTATTCGTGGGGAGTACAGGTGAGAAAAGGCATCACCTTCCTCATGCCTCTTCATGGATCTGTGTATCCCCTACCTGCCCTCCCACCAGCCCGAGTCCTCCAAAATCCCTCTGTGACAAGGAACCATGAGTGATGGAGGCACTTAGAACCCTCCAGAAGGGTCACAAAAGGAAAGGAATATAAAACTGCAGAAAAAGATGTTGAAGCTTTTTTTTTTGGAATTTTGGGGGACTCCCCATACTCCCTCTGAATATGGACTGATTCCCACTATCCCCAATATTTGCCTGTGTGGGTCAGAACTCAGCCAACCTCTCTCTCATTTCCAGTTGTCTGGCTGTTGGCAAAGTCCCAAAAACACAGCCAAGAAGCTAAATGATCTGGAAGATTTCTCCTTCCTAGGAGGCAGCAAATTAGGAAGATCATTTGGGAGATGTTTTTCTCACACACAAAATCCCACAAGGAGCCTAACAATCACCAAACATTTCCTTGCGGCGTCTCAAGTCCAAACAGTGGATATTTTGACTCTGCTTTCCATCAATGAAATAAAGGGCACACATCAAGTGTTTGCCTTCAGTCCCGTTTCCTAGACTGACTCTCACTCCCTCCTTGTGCTCAGCGGGCATGATAAAGGAGCTAAGGGAGGAACAGAAGAACTAGTCCAGGGCCTCTCTGGGGGATAACTTGGGTTCCTAAACCCAAAGCCCCACTGCTTGCCCATGTTAGGGTTCGAGTTGACACCCAAGTCGGCACTGAGATTTAAAGAGACTACCTCCGATCATGCAAGGTGCAAAAGGGAACTTATTCCACTAGTCAAGGACCAAGTCTCATCCAACCAGGGGAGTCTTAACAAGAACCCCGAGTTCAATCTGTAAGCAATTAATATAGGGATTTACAGGCCTCAACAACTCAAGCATTTCATTGGTTAATACAATAATGCAAGCATTTTAGCCACTTGAACAAAAATCACATCATGATTAGGGTTGATGTCCCAACTTATTGCTTGTTGTGTATGTAAATATTTTAGGGGATTACTATGTTACTCACCCTAAACTGATTGGTGATTGTGCCCTACCCTAGGGTGTGACCTGGCATTCTGCCCCCACCCTAGGGTAGTACCTGATTCTGCTTCCACCATTGGTTGGTATCTGATCCCACCATTGGGTGGGACCTGACTCTGGGGGATAAAAACAAGGGTCTGTGGAAGGCCAGGGCTTTTTGGCTGGAACGGAAACTGAGTCTTTGGACTTCAGTCTTGTCCACCGAATAAAGCAAATATTTCCACGAGCCTGACTGTCTGTGAGCTGTTTACCCGCCGTTTCACCTCAGAACCGTCGGCTAGACAGGGTGGCAGACGCGTGCTCCGAGCTGGAAGGGAAAGACCTCATCCTCCATCCCTCCTTCAGTCAACCTCTTCAGGGGCTGACTTGCTACAATTGCTGACTCAACTTTGTGCCAGGGGGCCCCTTGTCTGGTGGAACATTCAGACCCACCTAGTTCCTCTATTTCAGTTGAATCGGGAGGGTCCTGCCCTTTACAGGGTGGATACATTTTGATATTTTATCTCTGGACTAACACTCTCTACCTATGGGGAAGTTATAGAGTGGAAAAATATTTTATAGTGTCTTTACTGGGGGCTTAGGACCACCTTGGTCCTAGGCCCAGGGAACTTTGGTTCTCACAGTCACAAATGAGCTGTGTGATTTGAGGCAAGTCTTTCTTCAAGTTGAGGCCAGGGAATAGTCTCCCATCCACTAGCCACTGAACCTCCTGCACCAAGGCATGCTCGTCACTTCTAGATACACTAGGCAGAGTCTGGAGCTGTCCTGAAGCTTGGACATGCCCTTGGACGCATCAGTGCTAAGAAAGAAAAGAACAGGGACCCTATATGTTGTTATAGGGGGGACAGAATGGGGTGATGAAATTGGGCATATTAGTAACTAGGGAGGAACAAACCCCAGTCCAGTCAATTGCTCCCCTCCAGGAGTGAGGGCTGTAAAGAGTAGAAGACACACAACTGCCTCCTCCAACTCCAGAGCTCAGGGGTGATGCTACCTCACAAGTAGAGATTTATTTTTTTAATTTTTTTGCTGGTTGGTTGACTTGGTTTGGGATTTGAGGTCAGGCCCAGTGCTTAGAGCTTATTCCTGGTTCTGCACTCAAGAATCATGCATGGAGCTTCTTGGGGGTACCCAGATCTGCCACTGCACTATTGCTCCAGCCCTAGTGGAAGAATATTTAGATATTAACTTGCTGAATTATCCAAATACAATTTTAACACTAACCTCTCCTTATGGTGGTGGGTTCAGTCCCTTCTGTTCCAGGCACATGATAGTTCTAAGGCCCTTGGCCTCAGTACTGAAGGTTTCATTAAGGGAATCTCTTCCCACATGTAAATTATATCTTCTCCCTGCTTGGGTTTTTCCCTGTGTTCACATGTGACCACGCACACATATATACAAAGACTCCAGAGTCTATGGAACTTTTGCTCCTTGACCTTTTTCTCTAGTCCATCATAGCTCTGAATGTCCTGTTTCTTGTCACCGTTGAGCTTTTGAGTTGTTCCAGAATTTAAAGAAACTTGGTTCTGCCTTCGAAGCAACTCCTGTGACATTGTCTTTCCCCCAGAATGTGCCAAATCTCCTCAGGATGCATGATACCAGCTTGGGATTCTGCTGACAGTTCGATTATTTTCCTTGTTCAATGAGTTTGAAGCTTCCTCATTCAAGATTAGTTTATTAATCTTCTCAGACTTTAACTCTCTGATCCTCAGACCACCCCAGGCCTCCAGACCTCAGATGGAGACGAGCCTAAGCCTCAGCATGACGTGTGTCCCCTTAAGGCCCCCTCCCCAGAAGCCTGTCCTTCAGGCTGTTGTGAAAAGTTCCCACTCTAAGTCACTCACCGGTTATTTCTGGTTATTGCGTTTATTTTATTATTCATTGAAAAGATTTTCCCTTCACTCCCGAGTCTTTCCTAACTCCGTGATCACTGTGATTTTATAGCGATCATGGGATTTTCAAAGAATTGTGGCTTGTATTGACTCGGCAAAGCTGTACCCGCAGACAGGATAAAAAATGGAGCAGGGAACTGGGGCTTACTTAACTAATTCAAACAACGCCAGGCTCTTCATTTGAATCTGTTTTTAATCATCTTTTTGTGATAAGAAAATCTGTCTATTATCCTTTGCATACTGATAGGACAACTCTGAGCTGTGAGAACAATATGGATACTGTATTTTTAATTACTCTGAGTTTCATTTCACTTGCCTTGGAAATGCGTCTCCAAATATTGGCTTCTCCTGCTCAAATTCTACTCCAGGCAGTTTCAATGAGTTCAGGAACAGTTTCTCAGACTCTTGAGTGGACTGTCCAGAGGAGAGTGGAATTGGGATGGTTCTTTGGTTGGTCTGTTCCAAGTTCACCTCTGTTTTTGTCGTTTGTGGAGGGCTAAAGTTTCTCCAAAGGACTTTAAATGCTGGTATGCACATATCAGATTCTGCTTGGGTTCCGGCTCATGGTGAAGCAGGGTTGTGCTTGGCATATGCGCAGACACTCTGATACACTCACACACAACACACATGACTCACATGCATCTGGCACTCACATACGTCATATACATGCAATGTGCAGCACAAACTCGCACATGCAGGCTCACACACCACACTCATGTTCATGCATACTCAGACATATTCTCATGCATGCACTCCCATGTACGCACACTCAACACACTAAACTCATTGTCAAACACACCGGATGATCACAGGCACCGCCACGCATGCTCAAAATGCACAAGCGTGTATGTACACTCAGACTTGTTCACACAGACACACATATATCCATGTGCATTCGGACAATTCTCATGCACACTCTACCTTACACACACAACTCTTGATCAAACACTCGGTGATCACACACACACCACACAAAGATACAACTCACACTCAGATACCACGCTCACATACACACACATGAACGCATGCACGCTCAGTCCTCTGACACAGGGCGGGGAGTTTTTCCACCATGAGACTGAAGCGGCTGGACCCAGAGCAGCAGGTAGGCCCTCCTGTCCATTTGGGGTCAACCAGGTCTGATCCCATTAGGACCCTTTGCCAAAAAATTCTCCAGGTACTCCCTGAGGAGTCAGAAGAGCCAGGCAGTTCTACTCGGGTCTAAACTGTTAGGTAGCACCTTATTTTACTTCAAACAAAGATCATTCCTGGTTCCTTTGTATGTTTACAACTTGGATTTACCCCCCAAAACAGAGATTGTCTTCCTTGTAAACCTGAGTGGGACTGGCTCAGGATAGCCTGAGCTATCTGTCCTTACTCTGTCCTTACTGCCCCAACCAGGGGTGGTCTCTGGACTAGATAAAAATGGCCGTTCTGGCAGGCAACTCTCTCTCCATATGAGGTAGAAGACTACCAGACTACACGTGCTTCACCCTCAGCCTGGTCTGGATTATTTCATGCATGACCCTGATTCAGATTCTTTCACATCTCATGGAGATATGTGTGTGGGGTGATTTTACACCAAACTGCTCACCAAAATTCTCCAAAACTGTTTTTCAGAGCTCCACAAGACAAGACAAGTTTGGCGCTCCTGATCTTCACCACAGACCTGCCCTTGGCAGGCCCTAAGTGCAGCCAGCCCCCGACCTGAGTGTCCATGGGAACTGGACTGGCCTCAGATCCCACAGTGCCCACCACAGGCTCTCTAGAAGACTGGACTGTGGCAGTTCCGGGCACCAGAGCGTCCTGGCCAGCTGCTCACACCCCCCGCCGACCACATGCTCCCCAAAGATCCCCCAAGATTGCGGGTCCTTCATGGGTAAATCCTTCACCATCTGCAATTTTACGGAGGCATTTAATTAGCACTTTTACAGCCTCCTCTCCTCTCATTAAATTAATGAATAATTAAGTTCAAATATAGGCATCCTTAATGTCATAATTATATTTCAGTTTTATGGTCACCGGAGTTGAGCTCCTTAGGGGAGATGCTCATAAATCGAACCTGAACCTGGGTGTGGGGGCCCCCCGATCGTGGACCCCTGGCAGGACGCCCTGGTTGTCTGTAGCTCCATCATCACACAGACATGAGTCTCTGATCTTGTCATGGGGACTGTGAAGTCATAGGGACAGAGCAGGCTGGGGTGAGGCCCAGAGTGCCTAGAGTGGCCCTAAGTCTCCTTGGGAGCAGGTCCTGTCACAGAGGTGCCCAGGCTTTCTGGTGGGTCTACTCCAGCAGGGCAGGATAGGGCAGGGCAGGGAGACCCGTCTCCCTCTGGACTGGTCCCAGGGACCCAAAGGAGCTCATCCCAGGCCAGAGCCAGCATTGCCTTTCGGTCCACGTCCAACTTTTCTTGTCCTGGGCAGCATCTCTGCAACTTGGCGCCTGCGTGTTCCAGGCCAGGGATGGAGAGAATTTGTCCCCGTCATTATCTCTGATTAAAGCAGCTTTGCTGAAGAGGCGAAGCTAAACTTGCCTTTGAAATGCTCCTTATTGAATTTTGCTCGTCCGCCTCCACAGGCCCAGGACGGTGCTAATTACCCCTCCATGAGGCTCCTCTTCTTAATGCGACTCACATGGAGGTCGGTATGGCCTTTAGATGCCGCCGTCTGGGTGTTCCTGCCTCACCCACCCCCTGTCCAGGGCAAGAACAGGGGCTCGGAAGGGAGATGGTCCGGGAATAAAGGTGCCCTCTGGCCGGGCCAGGGCACCAGCTCAGACTGGGAACTCTTTGGCAATGAAAATGAGCTCTCTGGACAATTTGTGGTTTTGCTTTGTTTTGTTTTTGGTTTATGGGCCACCCCCAGCTTTGCTCAGGGACTACTCCTGGATCTGCACTCAGAAATCATTTCTAATAGGATTAAGGGACCATATGGGATGCCAAGGATCAAAATCCGGGTTGGCTGCATGCAAGGCAAATGCCCTACGCACTGTGCAATCACTCTGGCACCTTGTTTTTGCTTTGTTTTGTTTTATTTTTTTTATTTTGACTTGCCTAGATTGATTTTTATTTAGTGTATTTAATTTATTTTTTTATTTAAACACCAGGTTACAAGGTTATTCAGACTACAGGTTGGTTTTTTGGTTTGTTTGTATCTGTTTTTTTGTTTTGTTTTGGGACCACACCCACTGGTGCTCAGAGGTTGTTCCTGGCTCTATGCTCAGAAATCACTCCTGGCAGGCTCAGGGGACCATATGGGATGCTGGGAATTCAACCCAGGTCCGTCCCAGGTTGGCAGTGTGCAAGGCAAACACCCTATTTCTGTGCTATCACTCTGGCCTCTGCCTTTTTTTCACAGATGAAATTGTTCATGATTGAGTTACAGTCATATAATGAATAACAGCCTTCACCAGTGCACATTTCCATCTCTGGCCAATTTGGACCTGGGTCAGCTCTGTTCTGCTCGGTGCTTCCTGTGGCAGGGGCTCAATCCCTTTGGAAGGTGAAGGTTGTAAACTGAAGTTACGAAGCTCAGGTCTGTTGTTGCTCTGTGGTAGAATTTAGAGCTATTTGGAGGTGACAATGGCCTGTTCTCAGACTAACCAATCTGGACCCCTGGAGAGCTCTGTGGGATTTTCTCTACAACAGGAATTGGAAGAGCTGCACGAACTCAGTGGAGGGGAAGACAGGAGAGACCCTCACAGTCCCGCTGCACTGTGGACACCGGCTGGCTTTGCGGGCTATGGAGTCTGAGCAGAGCAGAACTCAGGGTCCTGCTGTACTGAACTGTGCTCAGGAGTCTGCATCAAGGTGACATACCTACCAGGCCAGTCCCAAGTTAGGGCTTCAGCCCCTGCCCCCCCCCCCCCAGCCTTCCGGTACCACTCCTGCCAGAGTGAAGGCCATCTGTCCATCTGTCTGTCCTGATGAGCAGCCATAGACATGATAGGAGGCACCTTGGGGCTGAGGGAACCAAGATGGGCGACTGCACAGGCCCCAGTACCAGACCACCACATAGCCACTGGTACTTGCTCTGCTGCCTTTGGTCCCTTGTCTAGATGCAGGATGTAACTGGTTTGCGCGTGTGTGCTTCTTGAGTGTATGTGTGCCTTTACCTGCACATGGCTGTGCTTGTATGTAACGCTTTGTGCATATGGCTGCCTTGTCATGTTGACACATACATATCTACGTACCGAGATATATAGATATGGTGATATCTATGCTGGTATATATCTATATTGATATGTACATGGATGTGCCTGTCTGCTGTGAGTGCTTCTGCATGATTTACTCATGCATATATGCTCACATGAATCTGTGTATTGTCTGCAGAATGCTTATGTCTGTGAATACGTGTCCAAAAATGTTGTTCATGTGTTTGCAATGTTTTTGCTTGCTTATAAACATGCCAAATGTCCATGTATGTTTAGTATCATAAATGGGCATATGTGCACAGTCGTGTCCATGAGTGTGCTGTGTCTGTGTGTAGGGGTGTAAATTATGAGCTTTGCATATGTGTGCAGGTGTGTGAAAGTCTGTGCCTGCATGTTCTCTACATATGTGTGCAGGGTCCTGGGTTCTCTGTGTTTATATACATGTGCAATCAGATATGGATAGAAGCTTGTGGGATATGTATGTTAACTCACCTGTGAATGCTGTGTTGCGTACAGGCACACGTGGCTTACACACAGGCCTTTATTCACCCATATGGTGTCTATTCTACTGTGTACATATCTGTGCTTGTACGAAGGATGTGTCTATTTTCTGTATGCATGTGCCTTGTATTGTTTACACATGTGTAAATGGACATGTGAGTGCATGTTTTGTGTGTAAGTATGTTTGCGATCTGTGTGAGTCATTTTCTTCCTATCCAAAAGGGAGGCTGATTTTCTGATTTCTCCAGCACGTACTACATATGTTGCATCTTTTTTTGTTATATTTTTTAATATATAAAATCTTTATTTAAGCACTATGATGACAAGCATGATTGCATTTGGGTTTCAGACATAAACAGAATAGCCCCCTTCACCAGTGCAACGTCCCCCAAACCAATGCTCGTCTTAAACAATATTCTCCAATGTCACTACGTCCTTCCTATGTCACTTTACAGGTGGGACTGTTAACTGTGTAGCCCGAGATTCAAAGGAAAGTGTTAAACAAAAGCCTATGTGTCACCCAACCACCCAACACACCCACCTGCCATCCGGTCTGTCCTCTGCTCCCTCCTGTCCCCATCACCCTCCTCCAGCAGACGTGGCTTCATCGATCTTCCACATGTGCCTAAGGAAGCCACAAGTCCATGAGGAAAACTGCCCACGGACCCAGACAGAGGCGGGCGACTCGACTCCGGCTGCATTGACGCCTGGGGCCTAGCAGTCTGACTTTGCTCTAAGGCACCATTCAACTTGCATCCGACGCGCACACGTGTCCGCGCCCAGATCACGCCAATGCGGGAGCTGTCCGAAACGGTTTTCAATAATTGATTTGTCGTTTAATTGAACGGCATGACTGACGAACGTGGCTCATTACTTTCCTCATTAGTTAATTATCGGAGAAAGTAGGGCAAGTCAATAAAACGGAGGCTGTAAATTCCAATACTAATTAGCCCCATCTCCTTAGGGACGGATTTAAGGGCAGCCCGGCTACCTGCCTGTCCTAGGACCGAGTGGATCAAGGAGACGGAGAGGCACCTATGTCTGGATTACTGGAAGGGGAGGAAGGGCAGGGAGCAGCCAGGAAGAGAATGGAGACACCCAGGCTGTGGCTGGCATGGAAATGAAGGAGCCTGGGGCCAGGACGGAGAACCCACTCTCGCTGTCCCTTGTGGAGAGCCACAGGTCACGCAACTTCTTGCCTCTAGAGCTAAGCTGCTTTTCTATGCAGGGCTATGAATGACATTTTGGGCTTTTTTCCTAGAAGGATTCCATCTTCAGCATCAGTCTGTTGATGGGAGACCTGCTTTCAAAGGTCACACTGTCCCCTTGGACTCAGGACAAGGAATTTAGCTCTTTGTGCCAACTCAGTGGCAGCCACTGTGGGAACAGAGAGATGCTCTCGAGAGGCCAGGAAGATGCCCGCACGCTCTCCTGCCTCCCCTACAGGTCCAAACCCTGCTGTCCCTCCATGGGGTCCTGCCCTACCTCGCCTAAGGGACACTCACACCTACATGTCTTGGACTCTGAGCCTGGTTCGTCTCTCTCTTCCCTCCATTAAACTCCCACCCAGAACCAAGACTCTCTTTCTCTTCCCCACTCTCCCTCTCTCCCTCTGTCTCTTTTTCTCTGTCTCTGTCTCTGTCCCTCTGTCTCTATCTTTGTCTGTTTCTGTCTCCCTCTACCTCTGTTTCTCTCTGCCTCTGTCTGTCTGTCTCTCTCTCTGTCTGTCTTTCTGTCTCTATCTCTCTCTCTCCCTCCCTCCCCCCCATAGCTGTAAGCTCAGCCGCTGCATAACAAGAGAAAATTGGTTTCCTTGGAGAATTTGGATTCAGTTGGGATGGTAGGAACTTGGGGGCTGGGTCAAGTCTGAAGGTTCTGATGGAGACTGTGACACAGATCCCAGGAGGGACATCTGGTCCCCAACCATGAAATTCAACTTCAAACACTGCAAAAGACTCACTGCTGCTTCCCCTTGCCTCCATCCCTTTGCCCTTGGGCCTCTCAAAGTCCCCCTGGGGTTCTCCAAGGAAATCGCAGTGTCACCCAAGCAAATGCCAAGTCTGTCCCCACACAAACCTGGCGGCTCTGTGCAGGTGGCTTTGCCCCTGACTCTGTCCAAGCAGCAACCAGGCGAGTGCAGGCAGCAGAGAAGGGGTGTCCCTTGGAACATGGCATAGCACATGACTGAAGGATGTACAGAGAGTGGGCCTTGGTGAGTCGTGGGCCACACACACCTCACCATAGGAAACCCCCACCCAGCACTGGGGCAAAACCTAGAGATGGAGCAGCCCAGGAGCACCGTGAGGCCTCCATTGTTGGGCATCAAACTGTGATGGCCATGATTGTGCAGAAGTGCTGGAGCTTGGTATCTAGGAGCTGGCGGGGACTCCCAGCTCATGGTGGATTCCACAGAGAGGTCTGAGTACAATCATCAGGCACTGAACCACATGCACATGAGCAAAGGAAAGGGGCAGAAAATTGGACTTAGAGAACAGTATTCAGTTTCCCTGTACAGCGGACCCAGTGGGAACTCCCTGACTCTCTGAGTCCAGGGCCAGTCAATGGGCATCAACATGAGTTGTGTGAAGCCTGAGCCATTTTCTCCAGGGCTCTTCACAGACCTGGCTCAGAGCAGCCAGAGCTATAGTTAACCTGGATTATAGGTAAGCAGAGTGAGAGTAGACATCAGAGAGGCAGATAACCAAAGGCCAAGCTCTGGCTGAATGACAAGAGTGTCTGTTTCCAATGGCTCCGTGTGATGGTCACTTTTTTTATACTCATTTCTTTTGTTAGTTTTTTTTGGTTTGTTTTGTTTTTGTTTTGGGGGGTTACTCCTGTCTATGTGCTCAGAAATCGCTCCTGGCTCGGGAGACTGTATGAAATGCCGGGGATTGAACCCAGGTTTGTCCTGGGTCAACTATGTGCAAGGCAAAAGCCCAACTGCTATGCTATTGCTCTGGCCCTTTTATGCCCATTTCTATAACCATTGTCAATTCTCCATAAATGTATCTATAAAAAATGCCACCAGGATAAAAAATATATATAATAAAGTTCATTAAAGGATTCTTGTTTCATTTTAGATATAAAAAGCATTATAATATGTTAATATATTTCTATATTTAGTGTACAATAAAAGTCAAACAAATAAGCTGTAACTTTAAAAATATTAGAAAAAATATAAGAATATAAAACACTAAGACTCTTCCCTGCTTCCAATATCCATCATGTGAATGGCGCTCCTTGTGGCCCTGAGATAAATTCAACAGAACCTGAAGAATTCAGCAATGGCTGAGAGACCCTCTGCTCCTCAGGGCTCTGTGTGAGCTGAGCCTCCTTCTGCCTTCCTCGAGCCCAGACCTCATCCTGTGTCCCTTTTTGGAGTCCTCCCTCAGCCCCAGACACCCAGCCTGGCTCAGGGCTGTCTGAAGAAAGGCTTTCTGGGCGCTGGCCCACAGTACCCCCCTCCTTTCTGGAAAGACACAATCAAATCAGGTTTTAGGAGGCAGGTGGGACCTCAGAGATGACCCAGGGCTGGTATGGAGCACTTCGAGGCAGAGAAGAGCTGACAGGGAGTGAAGATTATTGTCTGGCCTGCCAGCCTCTGCCTCTGGAGCCTGTCCAGCCCAGCCCCAGTCCCTTCTTCATCAGTTCTCTCAGTCCAGGATGCCACAAGACTCTCCCCTGGCCTTCGTTCTCTCCTCAGATCTCACATCTGCAGGGGCGCATGGGATCATCATCCTCTTTGCTCTATGGCCTCTGAGAATCTGGGAAAGCCATGCTTGTATATGTGTGGGGGGGGGGGGCAGGGGTGCTCAAGAAACTCCAAGACCTTTTCCCAGACCATGTGGTACTGATCTGGCCCTTCCATAACAGGAACTTCTCAGGTGATCTTGGTGCTGTTGATGGCCAGTAAGGTTCCATCCCAGGCCAGAACAAGGATGTGTAGAACCTGGCTCCATCTTGAACTCACGAGGTGTGTGACCCAAATCTGAGAAGAAGTCGTGAAGCCCAAGCCACAGCCCAGGGTGAGTCCCACCAGCCAGGGGGAGGTTGTCACGTGCCTTGTTTTTGTCTGCGTTGGCTCAGATACCCAATACAGAACGTGATCAAAGGGTAACTGAAACAGTGCATGGAGGGTCGACTAAAAACTGGGCACCATTGGCATGATAGAAAGGCTCTCCAGAAAAGTTTGGCTTTCTGAAAACATGAACAGTCATGATCATCCATCAATAGAAAAATAAAAATTAAAAATCCAAAGTGCTATTCTGAACATGCAGACGGAAGTATTTTTAATGTGATTTAAAAGCACACGCTAATAATATGCCAGCAAAATGCCAATGGATCTTGTCATAGCTAGATTAAAAATTTTTTTAAAATTTCCTACTTTTTGAAATATAATTCCCTAATATGTATATTATTAAACTAATGTGGTTATAATTTCCTAAGACTTGTTATTAAAACATAAATAAAGAAACAACCCTTAAATGAATTTTGTAATAAACCCCAGATCTGGGTGTAAAAAGAAAACAGCAACTAGGTTTTCTTTGACATATGAGAGTTGGCTTTACTTCCAAACCACAAGCCATCATTTCTTTTTTTCAGACTGGTTTTATAAGTGCTGTATCCAACTCAGCTCCTCTAAGGCTTATGTGGGGAGTTTTTATCAGCATTTTTGGAAATCAAGCCTCAGGTGCTCATAAAGGAAGGCTGAAATTTAAAGGGAAATACGGGTTGGGATAGATGAATGAAAAGGTCCTGGTTAAAATAGTGAAAAAAAAATCATAATGATTTTTAGCAAAAACATTTAAAAAATGCAGCCCCATTATAAGCATTTCAGAAGAACATGGTCAAATGGCCCCACCAAATAAAATCAACCTGGAAAAGCCAAAGTGAACTACTTTTCCACTATTAAATGTTCCTTTCAGGCATCAAGGCAATTACAAAGACTTGAGGAGCTGGAAAGGCAGCAATGGGGAGGAGAGATGGGGGCCACGGAGCTGCTGGATCCTTGGAACAGGCTCGTGACAATCTGGGCTGCCTCCCTGAGATGCAAATAAGAGAAAACGGAACCAAGCCTGTTCCCTTAGAAATCTCCTACCGAGGGCTCAGGATCAAGGACTTGCGGTCGACACAACCAAAGACTGGTGACTTCACAGACACTTGACTGACCTAAGTTAACAGGTAGAGGAAAGAAGGAAAAGAAAGAAGGAGGAGGAGGAGGAGAAGGAGGAGGACAAAGGGCAGGAGGAGGAGGAAGAGGAGGAGGAAAAGAAGAAGAAAGAGGAGAGGAGAAGGAAAAGAAGGAGGAAGAGGAGAAGGAGAAGGAGAGGGAGAAGGAGGAGGAGAAGAAGGAGGAGAAGAGGAAGAGAAAGAGGAGGAAGGGGAGGAGGAAGAGGAGAAAGAGAAGGAGGAGAAAAAGGAGGAGGAGGAAAAAAAGGAGAAGAAAGAGGAGAGGAGAAGGAAAAGAAGGAGAAGGAAGAGGAGAAGGGGACAAGGAGAGGGAGAAGGAGGAGGAGAAGGAGAGGGAGAAGGAGGAGAGAGAAAAAGAGAGAAAGAGAAAAGAAAGAAAGAGAACGTGAGAAAGAGTGAAAGAGGAAAGAAAGAAAGGAAAAGAAAGAACAAAAGAAAGAAAGAAGAATAAAAGAGAGTGGAAGGAAGGAAGGAAGGAAGGAAGGAAGGAAGGAAGGAAGGAAGGAAGGAAGGAAGGAAGGAAGGAAGGAAAAAGAAAGAAAGGATGAAGAACTACTATCAAAAAATATCCTAAACTCCCCATTTCCTGTGACCTCTTCAGACTGACTCAGCAAGACTATTCTAGCAATTTGGTTTCTGCTTTAACAGGTGAGAGAGTCGCCCCCCCCCCCACGAGAATCACAAGGAGGTCTGCAGTCAAGGCAGCACCACGTTTATGCGAAAGCATCTGTGGAATCAGCTAGAAATATGATCGCGGTATGGAAGTAACTGAACAAACCATTGCCGAAATCTGAAGGCAACTGTTGTTCAGTGTCAGTGTCTAGTTGCCTCTGCTTATATTGGGAGTTCAGAATGCAAGAAATAAAGTGATTTTTGCTTCCATGTCCCTTCCTGCAAGTGTTCGTTCCTGTTTTGCAATATTTTAATAAACATGATGGAAGTCTGATTCATGATACGTAATTGTATTTAGAACACATTTCCACACAGCAATAAAAAGCTCATAAATTTTCCATTCTTGATCTGTCATTTTCTCCTAAATCCCTGCTCATCTGAACCAGACTCTTGGGTGATTTGGGGAAAATCCAGACAGAATATGTTGAAGGGCTGCCTTCGTCAGACCCATGACAAGGCCAGTTTTGTTTTCTCCCCTTGAAATGCAGAGCCAAAAATTTTTACTTTGTTCATTTTGGTTTTTTAAATTGTATTTGGTGGTCCTGCACTCAGGAAACACTCCTGAAAGAGCGCAGTGGACTACATGGGCTTCTGAGGATGAACCGTGGGTCAGCGTGTACAAGGCAAGAACCCACCCATTGTATTATCTCTCCAGGCTCCTATTTTGTTCACTATTGGGGTGAGCCATACCTTGAAGTGCTTAGGGATTACTCCTGGATCTGCACTCAGAAATTATTCTTGGCAGGCTCAGAGGACTATCAAGGATGCTGGGGCTAGCACCCGGGTTGGCAGTGTGCAAAGCAAATGCCCTCCTTGCCTATATCTCACCATTCACCCCTCCCTCAGCTTTTAGACTCCTGAATCTGTTTTTTCTTTTGAATTTGCCTTTCCTAGACTTCCTTTTAGGTCAGTCACGTTTGTTCCTTAGTTCCCTACTTGGCAGAATGGCCTCAAGGTCATCAGTGCTGGGACAAGCAGCAGAGTTTTGCCCTTTTGCCAGACCGAAAGGTAATTCACTGTGACTATGTAACTTGGGGTCTGTCCATCCACTTGATGGTTCTTTTGGATTGTTTCCACCCTTTTGGCTGTTGTGAATAAGGTGACAGTGAGGGGCTGGAGAGATAACATAGAGGTAGGGTGTTTGCCTTGCATGCAGAAGGACAGTAGTTCGAATCCCGGCATCCCATGTAGTCCCCCGAGCCTGCCAGGAGCAATTTCTGAGTGTAGAACCAGGAGGAACCCCTGAGCGTGCTGGATGTGACCCAAAAACCAAAACAAACAAACAAACAAACAAAAAGGTGACAGTGAACACCAATGCCCATGTAACACTTGGGCATCTTTTTGAACATCTTCCTAAATGTGTAATTTTTGAATTAGAGGATGATTGAATGTTCAGAAGGGATCAAGCAGTTTCCCCACAAGCTCTAATGTCTCCATATTCCCAACAATACTGGATTTTCTCTTGTTTTTCTCATCTACTGGGTATGAAGTTATACCTTATTGTCTTCTTGATTTCCCCTCTTCTGATGTTCCATGATTTCCAGCAACGCTCTCATGCTTGCCATTTGTGCTTCTTCTTTGTGAAACAATCTCTGCTAAAAGAATTTCCCATGTTTACTATTTTCTCTTCTTGTTGGCTTACAAGAATCCCTTCTAGATCCAGGTCCTCAAACTTGCCAAATGTAAATTAGCTCATCTCTACCATCACACCGTATATGACTTTATCGTTTTTCCTGAGAATTTTTTCTGATGGTATAGTGAAATCATTTCTCAAGCCATTAAATTTACGGACTCTTCTCACTTTGCAAAAGAGAGTTTCGTATAATCACCTTCTTTTTAAGGAAGCCTCCATCCTGTTCCATTTAACAGATCGCTGTTAAGCGCGCTCATCCCAGGAAGTAATGCAAAGATAAAAATAAACCGAATCTCTGTCTTTACGCTACTTTGGCGTCTCAGAATGACACAGAGACATCGCTCAATATTGGAGTTGACGTGTGCAAGCCTAAGCAAAGTGGATTTTGTAGGGCAGCTAATGCGAGCTACAAAGTGACCCAAATCTATGGCATGGTAAAATTCAGACACCATATTTATAGCAAGAGCAAGTGTGGGTCGCTGGAAACATAAAATCCCAGCCTTGCCTGATATGGGTGTTCAGTTTTTCTCCAATGGAGATTCTCTTGTTTCCTCGGCGGTGAGATTGGGGTGTTGATTCCTCCTCCTACACCTCTCGATTATTGCTCGAGATCAAATGAGGTAACAGATGTGGGAACACATTGGGGATCTGGAGAGTCTATGCAAATGCAAGGCCTATTATTATTATTATTATTATTATGGAGTCTGTGCACAATGAGTCGGCAACATAATAGTGGGTGACAATCATTCAGCAGCACTGTGAAGAGCAGAGACATGTCTGAGTTTACCTGGGACTTAGTATCTGTGCACCTTGCGCTTGGCTCTGCTTGGGGGCCGGATTAAACCTTGCACTTCTCTCCGACCCAAGGCTGGCTCTCTTCCGCTTCCCCCCTGCCATGGCCCCTTTAGCCAGCATGAGCTCCAGACATTTCCACTCACCCCAGGCGGAAGACGCAGCCCGCGGTTGTCAGGCCGAGTTTTAATGGTCTTCCTTGAGCACCGGCCCTCTGGCCTCAGCAACCTTTAATCAGCTGTAAGTGGGGCAGCACTGTCAGCCCCTGCTTGTTTCCTGTCAGTTTTAGTGCCCGTTAGAGCATCCCTGATAAATAAACTGTGGGCACGTTGGAGAGGCAGCATGTGGCAGGAAAGCCGATCATGCTCCCTCCTTAGAAGAAAAGTTCCGAAGCAGCATTGTGAACTGTCTTTGGCATGGAAACCTGAATGTGGGCAAGAGAGAAGTGGGGGGCCTGCGTAGACCAGCTGAGAAATGCAGAAATCATGGAGTAACTATGCCACTGAAAAAGGGGACAGAGAGGGTGGGGAGGAAGAGGTGGTGGAGAATGAGGAGGAGGAGAATAAAAAGAATGTGAAAAAGGAGAACAAGGTAGAAGAGAGGAAAAGGAGAAGAGGAGGAGGAAGAAGAGGAGGAAGAGGAAGAGCAAGCAGAACAAAAAGAAGGAAGAGGAAAAATGAGGAGGAATAGGAGGTGGAAGAACAAGGAGGAGAAGAAGAGAAGGAGGAGGAAGAGAAGAACAAGAAGGAGTAGGAGGAAGAACAAGAAGAGAAGGTGGAGGAAAAGAGGAGGATAAGAAGGAAGAGAAGAGGAGGAGGAGAAGGAGGAGGAGGAGGAGGAGAAGAAGAAGAAGAAGAAGAAGAAGAAGATAATGATAATGATAATGATAATGATGATGATGATGATGAGCTTTGAGCTGAACAAAGCTGCTAATAAGAAAAGATGAGATGGCCAGAAAAAGTGATTCTGGCTTTCAGGGACCGGGTTGTTTGACAGGACGCGCCTTTGACATTGAAAGGCACACTCAGGCTTAGCTCTGCCATCCTGTCCTGTGTGTCTCCTCACTCGGCTGCTCCTTGGAAAGAAAAGCACAAATATTGTTTCCCTCGAAGTGTGTTCCAGTGCATAAAAATGTGTATGGTCCAACTCCTGCTCTTAGGAACAAAACACCTTCTCTCCCGGGTGGACATTCGCAGCAGGTTGAGCCCGGTAAGGCCACCATGGAACCCAGCAACAGAGAAACCTGCTCCCCACTCAGCTATTGAGTTGCTCATGTTGGCCCTGGATGCCCTTGAACCAGGCCCAAGATTCACAGACTGGAAGAGAAAAGCAGCCCCGTCTCCCAGACTTCTGCTGCAGTCCTGCTCCCCGCAGGTTCTCTGACTTTGGTGCTACTGGTGCTCCCTTCGTGGAAATGGGGGGAGGCAGAAAATCCATTTTCCCCTGACAGAGCACACATCGTCCACTTAGCATAGCCTTTGCTGAGCACCCTCTGTCCTCAGTGTTGCTGAAACCTCGAAAATCTCAAATTACTGCAAACCTTTGTTCAAAGTCCACCTGCCCATATGAGAAATTAAAATTAAGGCTGAGTAGCTTCCTCTTTCCCATACTTGGGATGGGAAAAGGTCAGATCGGTGCTCGTGCTAAGATGTTCGTGGACCTGAGAACTATCCTAACAATGTGAATGAATGAGGGAAGTAGAAAGCCTGTCTAGAGTACAGGCGGGGTGAGGTGGGGCGAAGGGAGATTCGGAACATTGGTGATGGGAATGATGCACCGGTGAAGGGGGGTGTTCTTTCCATGACTGAAACCCATCTACAATCATGTTTGTAATCAAGGTGTTTAAATAAAGATATTAATAAAAAAGAAAGAAAATAAATAATCTTTCTACTAAGAATTACTGTTTCTAGGTATTTTGAGAATCTTCATTCCTGTTTCCCAGTTTTACTTGTTGAAAAAACTGATATTAAATTCTGCCATTATAAAATAAAAAGATGTTCGTGTACATAATGAGAAGATGGGGGTATAAACAGAAGCCCCCATTGAACCTTGACCTCCCCTAGGATTGGGCCAATGATATTTGAAAGAGATGCAGTTGCCCGTTGAATCCTGCGGGGCCTCTGGGGGCTAACCTTACCCTACTCCCCCCACACACACACACACACAAACACATGCTCAAGTGTCTTAATAGTGCTTTTGAGTCCCTAAGAACTTAACTCCTCCTGGCCTGCTCGAGGCTAGTTGATGTGTGTGAATGTTGTATATTGTGTGGATGACATGTCGCTTTCTCAAGAGAAAGGACAGTGCCATAAGGAAGACTGTAAGAAAGAGAAAATGCACTTAGGAGAAGGGATTCGAACTGCATTCATAGGTGATGTCAGTTTGCAAAAAATTCCACACGAAGCCACACAATTCAGGCCCAGGAATTGCTCAAAGGCCCATGGGACGGGGTTGTTCTGAGTTAGACACACCCAATGCTATCAGTTCATCAGACATTTATTCAGAAAGATGCACTAAGAATTTATGTGATCATCAGTCACTGACTTTTTGGCATCCCAGAGAAAACTAAAAAGACCAATATAGTGCCTCCCTCCATGTGTCCAATTCTGATGAAACATCCATACTCTATAATACAGTCATTCTTAGAGCCCGCCTGTCTGCGTCAGGACTTCCTCCTAGGGCCAGAGCTCATCCAGGGGTTGAGTTCCATGCTTGGCACATGACCAATGATCAGTCCCTCCCTGGCACAACATATGCTTCCTCAGCATCACTCAGTGCAGCTGGGAAGCCTTCAGACACTGCCAGGTGTGGCCTGAAAACCTCCTAGGAGCTTGAGTGGTTCAGATAATCCCCAGCACCCCAAGATGTGTGAGCATTGCCTCCTCACTCTGTCTTGTGGAACCCCCTGCTTAGTGTTTAAGAATCGCTGGGAGGGCCTTCTGAGGTGGTGGAGACGACCACTAAATAAAAGGAAGTACTCCTAAGACTTGGAATTTAAGGAGAAACACTGGGAAAGAATGAAATACAACAGAACAAATAATTTCCTGGAAATTTTGTTAGACTTAGTTATCTGTAGCAAGTGCTGACACTCCCAAGATTGAAGGGGTCTAATCCCAGGAAAAAATGGCATGGGAGGGGTCAAGCCAAGGCGTTTAACTTGGAGAGAACTGGGAATATTCTGATACAGCTACGTCTAGGCATTTACTCTAGGGGTTAACCTGTATTGATATGAAAATGAATGAGCTGACAAGCATTCTCACAACTTTGTTCACACCTATAGTATATTGGTAACCATATAAGTGCCCATAAATTGACATTTGGTTATTAAAATGGTATTATATACATGAAATGAGACAGATAAATAGATGGATAGAGATAGATAAATGGATGGGTAGATAGGTAGGTGATAGATAAATCCATAGATGATAGATAGGTAGGTAAAATGATATATAGATGACAGATAGACAGACAAATAGATAAATAAATAGGTAGATAGGTAATAGATAAATTAATAAATGATAGATAGATAAGTAGGTAAATTGATAAATAGATGACAGAGAGAATATAGATAGATAGATGCTAGATAGGTAAATTGATAAATAGATAGATGACATATAGACAGACAGATTAATAGATAGATAGATGGATAGGTAGATAGGTGATAGATAAATTAATAGATGATAGATAAATAGGTAGGTAGGTATGTTAATTGATAAATAGATGGCAGATAGACAGACAGATAGGTAGGTAGATGATAGATAATAGATAGATAGATAGATAGATAGATAGATAGATAGATAGATAGATAGATAGATAGATAGATAGATAGATAGATAGATAGATAGATAGATGGGTGGGCGGGTGGGTGGGTGGTGGATGGATGGATGGAAGTTATTTTTCTCCCATCTTCTGTGTCGCTGAGTCCCTGGATGCTGGGGCTGCCCAGACTCTTTCTACTGTTCTTGGGAGTCCCCAAACAAGGCCCTTGTACTCGAGTTTCTCTCTCCTCCTTGACCTCACACAAGTAGCTGAGAAGATTCTCCAGGATTAGACATCCCAGAGAGCCTGGACAAGCCCTGGGCACCATCTTTGTCCCTAGACCTTGTCACCTGAGTCCTGAGGTGTGGGTCTCCTCTCTGAGGTGCTGCTTCTGCATCATTGACTCTGTTGGGGGGGGGTGATTAGTCTGGTTCCCACTTTTCCAGTGTGGCCTCCAGCAGAATCCAGAAGCCACACACGACTCACCTTGACTCTGACTTCTGATTACATTGCTGTGGTGTGAAAGCCTTAAGTCAGGGCTTGTCAACCTTTTCACACCTGCAGACCTGTGAAAATAGGAGAACAGAGCCACAAATCACTAAGGAAGAAAGAAAAACATAGAGAAAAAGAAAATGTTATTTAGAAAAACAGGTGGCATGTTTATTTTCTCCATCTCATTTTAGAAAATGAAAATTCTATTGTTATCAAAATTTACAATAGCCAGGCAGTAAAAAAACCAGCCTGTTCTTAAGGATGCCTGGAACTTTGAGAGACTCTCTAATGCAAATCCAGTCAGGCTGAGATTTGCTGCATCTTTGCCAAGGTTAAATTCACTTCCTAACTGGAGGATGTGGCTTCTTCCCTCTGTTCTGCCCCGATCCCCCCTATGGTGTATGTTCTGCCTGGAGACCAGAGTGACATGGGAAGTCAACTTGGTCAGGTTTCCTTTCTGACGGGGATAAAAAAATACAGAAGTTGGTTTCTCCTCTGAAGGCATTATCAATTAAGGGGTCACCTTCAAGAGTCTCATTTGCAGAGAAATAATGTCCAAAAAATTTTTTTTGTTTTGTTTTTGGGGTGTCTCTGGCAGTGCTCATGGGTACTCCAAGTTCTGTGCTCAAGAATCACTCTTGGTAGACTCGGGGGACCCTCTTGAATTCTGCAAATTGAACGAGGGTTGGTGGCTTTCAAGACAAACAACCTCTCCACTGTGCCATCTCTCTGACCCCAATGTCTAAAATTTTTCAACTAACTCCATTCCATATTGATTTATATTGAATATGACTTTTTAGTGGATGTCAGTTACAATCAAAAATTAATTTTTCCCCACCCTGTTTATGAAAGTTTTGGGATTCATAATACTGGTAATCAAATGCCTTCCATGCAGCCATCATTTCAACACCACCCCATCACTAGAGTGCCTCAGTGTCCAAAGGGACATCCAATCCCCTCCCCATGTAAGCTCGGTTCTACAGACTAAAGCTTCAGTTCCAATGACCTTTTAAATCTATTTTTCTTTTTTTGTTTTTTTTTGGGGGGGGTCACACTCAGCAGTGCTCAGGGGTTAATCCTGGCTCTATGCTCAGAAATCGCTTCTAGCAGGCTCAGGGGACCATATGGGATGCCGGGATTCGAACTGCCGTCCTTCTGCATGCAAGGCAAATGCCTTACCTCCATACTATCTCTCCGGACCCTTAAATCTACTTTTATTCCTACATGAGAGACATCATTTTACATTTATCTTAATTAATTTGTATTTTAATTTATTATAAATTAAATTACTTAATTTATCAATATTTATCATTTAATGTATTGTTTTTTTATTTTTATGTGGAGGTGGTATAGAGCTAAAATTCCTCAAAATTATGTCACTGAGATGTTCTCATTTAAAAAAAATGGTGCATCTTTCTTTCTAAAATTAATATGAATAATTCTGTGCTAATACCTTTTAAATTTTACATGACATAGTTAAATCCCATAAATGTAAATGTTAGTAAGAGTGAAGAGAGTGAAGATATTTTGAGGGAAAGTCAGAATAGGCCTATAAAAATATGAAAGTGTGTTTTATCCGAAGAAAAGGAATATTAGCTTTGTGTTAGAAAACATTACACGACCATACTGCCTACCCATCTGCATTAATAAGCTGCGATGCTGTAATAAAATCTCTATGATTGCAAAAACAAAACAAAACACCCGATCAGACAGAGAGCATTCAATATAAATGATAATTTGTTATTGAAAACGTATAAACTCCCCGAGCAAGCTCAGAGGAAGCAAAGATGTCTTGGCTAGTAAAGGCCATTCAGAAGCACCAAGGCCAAGTGCCAGATTCAGTGCCAACTGCTGGGAAGCTGGTCCTGTCTCTGAAAGATGCTCCTGTTGTTTGTTTGTTTGTTTGTTTCTGTTTGGGAACCACATCTGGAGGCTCTTAGGGGTTCCTCCTGACTTTATGTTCAGAAATTACTCCTGGTGGGCTCTGGGGACTATATAAGATGCCAGGGATGGAACCTGGGTTGGCCACATAGAAAGCAAACGCCCTCCCTGCTGTGCTGTCACTCCACCCCAGAAAGATGGTTTGGGGGGGTTGTGGTTTTTTGGGTTGTGTGTTTTTTTGTTTGTTTGTTTGGTTTGGTTTTTGGGCCACACCAGGTGGTACTCAGGGATTACTCCTGGTTTTGAGCTCAGACATCACTCCTGGCATGCTCCGGGGACCATATGGAATGCGAAAAATAGAACCACCTTCCATCCTGGGTTGACCTCGTGTAAGGGAAACACCCTATCACTGTGCTATCTCTCCAGCCCAGATTTTTTTTATGCTTGTTGCAAAACTGATTTCAAGTCCCTGAATTCTCTCAGCTATTTGTCCCAAAGCTCTGTACCATTCTTCAAGTCGGAACCATAATCTTGCTAGACAGATTATTTCTGGGTGCCACGCTCATTTCATGGAGTATATGTAATTATACATACAAATATATTCACATATATATTTACATAAACTATATTCATTCTTTTAATGCTCAGAGTCTCAGCTGATAGGTCTGCTGTGGATTTTATGGAGTTTCCTTGGTATGATAAGGCCTTTTTTGTAACTCTCTGCTTTCATTATCTTGTCTCTGCCTTTGGCTTTTGTCTTTCTGAATGCAACGCGTCTTGGAGTTGTTCTAATGTCGTCTCTTTTGACGGGGACCTTTAGGTTCCTTGAATCTTGGTGCCTGTTCTTCAATTCTGGGAAATTTTATCTGTGACCCCTTTCCAGTTGGTTCTTCCTCAAACTGTATCATTTCTCAGAGAGTCCTGATATGTCCCACCTTCCTTCCTCTTCCACTCACCCCATCAGGTGCCTTTTATTTACAGGTTTTGTTCCTATTCTCTGTTGTTTTATAGAAGTTTCCTCCATCTCATCTTGGAGCGCCTTGATATTTTCCTCAGCTGCTGAGACCTTCTACTGAAATTTTTATTTCTCCTAACATCTTCCTCATTTTTGCCACTTCTGGCGGTGGGTCCTCGATTTCGCTCTGGCACTCCTTGTGCTGTACTTTCTCCTTGCTCTTTAAGCCTCCCAGGCTCAATGTTATAAGAACACAGATCTATAGAGTCACTGGGCCTGACAAAACTACTTTCCTATAACCACCCGAGCCCCAGATCTTTTCACTATCCTACGATCTCAACCCCAATCCCCCTCATAATCTTTAGCCATAGCTCTGTGGACGGATCACCAGTGTCAGGGTCTTTTCCCACTTGGGGTCATCTGTCCCAGTGCTTTATTTCTCTGTGCCCTGCACTTAAATGCCACTACCTCTGGCCTCCTCCAGCCCCGTCTGCCTTGTAGGAAACTCCAGGATCCAGTCTTGTTCTGTATCTGAGCAGCATCTGTCCCGTCGTCTATGTAGACACAGTTTCCTTCTCCATCATCTGTCCTGTCCTCCTGACTGTCTTCAGACCTTGGTTTTTGAAAATAGTGCTGCCATGAACACAGGGCGAGAATTCGGCCTTAAACAAATGTTTTCCACCTAACTCAGACCCCATTCACTATAGGGTCTGTGCTCAGGATGTTTCAGTTAACACATCCTGGCAAACTGTCTTCCAACAGTGTCCACTTCCCAGCACATCACTCACAGAATTCTTCCCCACTTATGCCCCCATGCCCCTTCCCATGGTGGCCTTCCTTCTGAATCCCAGTTCTCATTTTCTCTTGCTTTGGGTCTTTGGTATCTGTAGTGGAAGCCTCATCTCCCTTGTCATGGGATGAATTGGGGAATGCCAATCTGGAAGTGATGCTGACACAGGAAAGAATTCACACAGGTTAGGGAGACAAAACAGGTTCAGGAACTTCCACCACAAGCTAGCTGCTAGCAGGACAAGCATACAGGCAGGCAGGCAAGCCTGGACCAAAACCAGAAGTCTCTCTGACCCGAGATCTTTATTAGAAAGAGTAGGACCACCCACAGGTGAAGAACAGGTAGGGATAGGGGTCAATCCAGAGGTACTTTCACCCAGGTGAGACAAGACATGCAGAGAAGAATTATCCTGAATGAAGTAAGAACAGGTTACTCCAACACGTATCCCCTACTGCTTTTTATTTCACAGACCTCATATGATAAAGATCACACTATGTTTACCTCCTTTCTTCTGACTATCTTCATTCAAAAGTGCTCTCCAGACCCATCCAAGTGCGGCAAATCACATGATGTCATGGTTCCTTGCAGCATAATATTCCACTGTTCTATGTCTCATCATTTCTTCATTCATGCAAGTGTTCGAGGAATGTGGGTAGTTTTTCTATTTGACCCCCTATGAACACATGGAGGCAAATAAAAACATCTAACTAGACTTTTTCTTGGTTGTTTTTGCTTGAACACGTTTGATCACGGCATTGGAAAGAAAATAGACACTTATGGAAATACCATGACTGCAAATAAGAAATTTTTCTTGTGGATTCTGCATTGCTAGGAGGAACTTGGTAATGATGAATTTTGATCTGGTACTAGGGTATAGAGTGACTTGGTTTTTTTTTTTTTAATTTGTTATTGATACCAATGTGAATTACAAGTCTTTCATAGGTGCATTCCAGGTGCATAGTGACAGTAAATTAGGACCGTTCCTGCCACCAGTGTTGACCTCCTTTCTCCATATTTCTCAACATCCATCCCATGCCTCCATCCTTAGCCCCCTGGTCTACCAGTGTTAACAGATCCATTTTGTGTTTAGCTTATTATAGTTTGGATGTCATGATCCTATTGTCTTTGACTTGAACTTGGATATTTAGATCTGACCTGTTTTTTTTTTTCACTCAGTGCTTCTGAGACTGCTTGAGCCCCGTTCACTTTTATTTTTTTCTATTCTCAATTTGTAGGAAAACATAGAAATATGAGGCAGAACAAGATGATTCATGTTCTATGGTTCTGTGAAAAAGGCAGGAGCTCCTATCTAGAAGCTATAAATAAATTAAAAGAAAAATAAAAAGGAAAAAAGGGAGGCAAGGTTTTTTGCTTCTATCCTAAGTGAGCCATCAGACTGACAGAAGAGTGTCATTCTCCTCTTTGAAAATCCAGGTTCAAGATAGACTCTCTGTATGAACTGTTTGGAAAGAGACTGGGAGAGGGGCGGGAAAGGCATAAAAGTTCATATTCTCCAGCTCTGGCGCAAATCCAGTGTATCCATCGCCACAGAACTGCCGGTAGAGTTTAGACAAAATCATCCACAAAGCCCAAATGATTCTTTCTTTCACATAATTTTCTTAATGAAAATTTGTTTGCAGTTGTTTACGAGAAAGAAATTAAGGTCATTTCCATGCGAATTTCTTCCCTGATAAATGGCTTGAATTTCAGCCATAAATAAGTAAAACAAGTGTTCGGAATCTCAGGGAATGAAAGGCTCTGTGGACTGACAAATGTTTTAATAACACATGGATTTTTATGCCATTGGTGATATAAGTAGGAATCAAAAAGTGTATTAAATATGAACACATATAGAAATATCATAGTTTATCATTTCAGCTTTTTTTTATTCCTGCATATTCAAGCAAACATATAAAATTGGAGATGGAAAACATCTCATTCATTATTCAAGCCTTATTTAAAATAACTCTGTTCCAACCAAGAAAGAGGAGATTCAACCTCTTTTTGCTACAGTGATAAAGAAGAAGATGGAGCCTTCAGTCAATGGGATGAAGGGACAGTGGAAGTCAGAGGCATGCAGTCGGGATCCACAGGGTTCAGTTTTAGGAATCCCAAGTGCAACGATCCTTCCTCTTCTACTCCTCTCATCCTGCCCTGAAATGTCCTGCCCCGTCTCCTGGAAGTGGCATTTTAGAAGTCCTGAAATTTCAGATTAGCCTGATAATGGCAAGCTGGGAGGTAACATGGGAACTGTCAAAACAGAGCTGAGACTCACTGGTACATCAACAAGGGGAAAAAAATCTTAGAGACAAATACCAGTAGCAGTCCCAAAATACTCACTTTAACAGATTTGGTTAAAGACAGGAAGACAAAACACCTGCGAAAGGAGAGAGAGAGAGAGAGAGAGAGAGAGAGAGAGAGAGAGAGAGAGAGAGAGAGAGAGAGAGAGAGAGAGAGAGAGAGAGAGAGAGAGAGAGAGAGAGAGAAGAGGGCAGAGGGCAGAGAGTAGTGCCTGAGACTGCTTTAGAAAGCAAATAGCAGCCATGGAGCCTTGTGTGGGGATGAGAGCAGCATTTATCGTTGACCTGAGTGTCTGTTGGACAGATCTGGGGAGTCTGCAGAGTGGGGCTATGGAGAGATGAAGGAAGTCAGTCTTCATCCCACGAAATCACACAATTGACATTGAGGAGGCAAAGACAAAAAGACAGTATTAATTCGACCCCTCACACAAATTAGAGTGAGTCCTGAGCACAGAGCCAGGAGTGAGCCCAGAGCACAGAACCAAGAGTATTCTTGAGTACAGAGCCAATGATCAGCTCTGAATACAGCCAAACTGCCCACTGCCCAAAAAAGACAGTATTTCATACTCAGAATGTTCTTGAATCAGAACCAGTGTTTCTGTGGGTGGTATTTAAAGGGGAAATGTGGGAAAGCCAGCCTAGTTTCCAACTCTTAACAAAAAGGAAACAAATCATGATGTGTGTGAGTGTGTGTGTGTGTGTGTGTGTGTGTGTGTGTGTGTGTGTGTGTGTGTGTGTGTGTGAAGGGAAATTTTTCTGAAGAATCCAGAAAATCGCTTATCTGCTCTTTACTGCCTGTGGTTTAACCTCAAAACTGAGGAATCGGCATGTCTTGCGCCTTTGAGGCCATCAGCTCCTGGCTTGGAGGTTTGGACACAAAATAATGCTGGAGAGAAAAACAAAAAAGTCTTAAATCCCTGAGCTTTCCAGTCCATAACAGATGTTCTAGGATTTACTAAACTGAAAACTTTAAATCCTCTCTTAAACATTGCACCATTGTTTGATCTGTTAGAATATTAGAAATTTTCCAAAGTCAGGATTTCGCTCTCACTTTGGGGAACGCCTATCTTGATACAAAGAAAACACAACTGGTAGATCATGTACAGGACAGGCCTGATAGAAGGTCAGAGCTATTTTATTTATATGAAAGATCAATACTCATAAGTCCTAAGATATTTTTTAATTATGACTATATTTTACGTGGCTCTCAAAGTGAGCGCGCAGTCAGCGTTTGCATTTTGATGTGACACGGACCTGCCGTCTTCAAAGCAGAGAGATCACAGCCAATAAACACATTTGAAAAGAAAGCTACACGTCTCTCTTCCATCTGACATCAGTGCTGAGGCCGACAGATATTCTAGAAGTGGCCCAATAAATGATCTTATATCTTGATGATTTTATATCTTAGCACTTCTGACAGCAGGCTGGCTTCCGTTAGAAGTATCATTTGACTTTCGAGTAATGTTCTTACCTAGATGTCTCGAGGTTTTCCCAAACATCACATCGATGCTTCACTTTCTTTTGTGTTTCTTTGACCCCCAAATCCAGTTCGCCCAAGAGTGTTTTTAGAGACATTGAAATTCACCCTCACCCCCCTGCCTTTTTCTGTTTCATATGTGGAACTTTAGTCTCTAAGATATGTTTGAAGTAATCTATCAGTCATCTCTGGGAACAGAGACCCATCACATAGACCCCCACCCCAAATCCTTCCTTTTATGTCATCCACATAAGCTAAAGCACATGCCCCGAGGCCCTCCCACAGCAGAGATGTGTTTCCTGCTCTGAGCACAGATAACGGCTCCTTCCCCTCTGGTGAGTGCCCAGGAGCCCCAGCATTGTAACTTTGGGGGTAATTTCCATTAAGGCTGAAGCAGGGGTGTCTGTGATTCGGGACCAGGCCCGTGGTGACCCCCTGCGGGCAGGGCTGTGTGATGGGGTGGAGGGACAGGGGGTATCCCTCTGTGGGTCTGGCTGATTTACTGATCTGTCCCCTGGCCTCACAAAGGCCCTTGTTGGAAGGAGCTGTCTGTGGTCCAGGGGACAATGAGGCGTGTTAGCTGATCAGAAAGACGTTTTCACGCTGCTCTGGGGAACAGCCCCCGGGGCCCACTTCCTTTCTCCCAGCTCCTCTGTCCCCCTTAATCACTGCCCCGCCTGACATTCATGGGCCTGTCCCCGCTTTCTGCCCGGTGGCACTGAGGCGCTGGCCAGCGCCAGCGGGAGGCAGAAAGGCAGCCCCTATTTACCTTGGCAGCTCTGGTTTGTAATCTGGTTAATCGTGAGGGTAATGACCAGCCCCCACGCCCACCGCACAATGCCAAGCCATTCAGAGGGGACACAATAGAGTGTTTAAGTCACTCCAGGCCCTGGGGAGGGGCATGGGAGGGCCGGTGCTCTGGGGGTCTCCCGAGAGGCCCCTCCTTCCTCTGACAAGCATATGCTCGGATTCCTGGCACTGCAGCTGGGCCCCTGCTCATTCTCCCCACCCATTGCCTGCTCCTGAATCGATTTGCACGGTGTGAAAGGGGCTGCCAGCCCCAGCCCGGCCCGGCCCAGCGAGCACAGAGTCGCCCTGGGCTATTCGGATGGGCCGCAGAAGAGGCTCCGGGACTGCCTTTGTGCTCTGGACAGGACAGGGCAGTCAGCGGGCAGGGAAACAAAGTCGATCGATGCCAGGAGGTGCCTCTGGAAGAAAGAGAGACCAGGGGAGGGAGATAGAGACCGAGAGAGGGAGATGGAGACCAGGGGAAAGAGATGGATATGGGGAAAGGGAGATGAAAACCAGAGTAGGGAGAAGGAGATGGGGAAGAGAGATGGAGACCAGGGAAAGAAGATGGAGACCAAAAAGGAGAGGGAGACCTTGGGAAAGAGACGGAGACGAGGGGAAGAAGATGGAGACCAGAGGAGAGAGATGAAGACCAAATGGAAACCAGGGATGGAGATGGTAATGGGGGAGGGAGATGGAGACCAGAGAAGGAAGAGGGAGACCAGGCAAGAGAGGTGGAAGCCAGAGGAAGGAGAAGGAGACCAGATGAAGGAGATGAAGACCAGAAGAGGGTGATGGAGACCAGTGGAAAGAGTTAGAGACCAGAGGAAGAAGGAAGCCAGGGGAAAGAGATGGAGACCAGGGGCAGGAGATGGAGACCAAAGAATGAAGATGGAGATGGGGGAGGGAGAAGGAGATTGGGCAAGAGAGGTGGAGATCAGGGAAAGGAGACAGAGGCCAGGGGAGGAACATGGAGATCAGGTGAGGGAGATAGAGAGACCAGAGGAAGGAGATGGAGACCACGGGAATGAAATGGAGACCAGGGGAGGGAGATAGAGAACAGAGGAAGGAGATGAAGACTAGGAGGAGACGGATACCAGGGGAGGGTGATAGAGACCAGAAAAAAAGACATGGAGACCAGGGAAGGAAGATGGATATGGGGGGCAGGGAGTGAGATGAAGACCAGTGGAGAGAGAGGATGATCTGTTTTTGTTTTTGAGCCAAACTCAGCAGTGCTCATGTTTGCTCTAGCTGTCTATGTAGTTTCTATATCTTTTCTGATATGAAAAGCAGCCTTGATTGTTGTTGTTGTTGTTGTTGTTTGTTTTGGGGTCACATCATTGATGCATGGGGGTTACTCCTTTTTCTGTGCTCAGAAATCACTCCTGGAAGGCTCAGAGGACCCTATGGGACCCCAGCCCCCCTTCCCCCCACCCCATTGGCTGTGTGCAAGGCAAAAGCCTTCCCTTCTGTGTCAATTATTGTGGTTTTTGTTGTTCCTGATCTGGGATTAGCTTCTGTCACAACTTGCTTGACTTTTTGTAGGGGACACCCCTCACTAGTCTGTCCCAGAGACAGGGATAACTCATCTTCTGAAGTCACAGAAACATTCTTAATTGTTCCAGTCCAGGAACGAAGATTTCCTATTGAGAACAACCATTGGTCACCAACTCTGTTGGTGTGTGTTATTTGTATGTTGATGATGAACCCCACACTTTAGAAGGGCTGGGAGAACCGCCCTGGGGGGCTCGCATGAAGTGCAATGCTCAATAATTCCTAACTTAGGCTTGCCCAAGTGCTTTCATCCTGGCCAACCTTTCGGTTAACCTGGGACATAGCCAGTGATGGGGACAGCAGAGAAGCAGTGTCACACTGTACTCTGGGTCCATTGTTGGAGGTTGACACTGATGGTGGAAAGGGCCCGGACTCACTGCATATCTCAAATTCCACTATGAAGGACTCCGTAGATCACAATTGCTTCAATACAATAACATTAAAAAAAATTTAAAACAAAGAAACAGTGTCGAAGCAAATGAATAAGGTTTCACAGGAAAATGTGCCCCTCCGTGGTGTTTTGTTGCATAAAAATGTTCAGGGTGGCAATCAGCTCTGAAGATCCTGTTTTCTGTGGCTGCTGGAACAAGACAGATGGAGAAAGAAGCAAGGAAAAGCCCCCAGTCTCCTGAATGACCTTTCCTCTGTCCAGGAGGCCTTAATGAGAGTCAACTCTTAGCAGGTGCCTCCCAGCCTGTCCCCTCTCCTGGCCCCCAAGTCATTAGAACCCTAACAACCCATTAGCTCTAACCCTATCAACCCATTAAGGTCCACACTGAGCCTCCCCTGTTGTTAGAGTCCAGGGACGCTCCTGTCATGCTGATGGGGTGTGAATTGATCACTGAGGTGACAACTGGTGACAAGGGCTGGGAGGCTGATTACTCTGCTCTTCTGCCTCTTAATTACAACCACTGATCGAGCACTGTGAGTGGTGAGAAACAGAGCCAACTCTGGGTTTTCTTGTCACCACCCCACCCCTTGTCTTTTCAATAAGGGATTTTTTTTCCTTCCTTGCCAAGACACCTGGACTTTCCTCAAGACTGGGAGTTGCATCCACATTCACATCCAGACTCCCTGGAAGGCTGGAGAAATCTCAGGATTAGGGCATGGGCCTAGAGAGAAGGGATCCCTGGTTCCATTACTGGCCCACCGCCAAGAATGACCCTATGTGCTGAGTGGAAAGAAGGAAATTGACAGGGATTGTCAAACCAACAACAGCAACAAAATACTTTACAGTGACATGTGCAACACCCCTGGAACACACCTGAGGATATTATCATGGAATACAACACCCATGATGTCATCTTGCAGCGAGAGGTCAGTGTCTTCCTCTGAAGGGCCTTTCCTTCTAGCTCTAGAAAGACTCGTTTTACCCTTGTAGTGCTTGCCTGCACCCCCATTTTCCCAGGAATGGCTTGTATTTATTTGCATGTCACGTTCATGCAAAGGGGCACACTGAAATTTGGGGGAGTCTGCGGGGGGATCATTGAGAAGCTGTAGTGCTCCCTGCCCCACCTGCTGCTGGGAAGATTAATGACTGGCGTATCAAGCAATGAGGGGTCCTGGAGAGATTATGATCTTTGGTGTCTCTGGGCTGGCTTCCGCAGAAAGAAGGCAGAGAGCAGGGCAGCGGTCCTTTATAATGTCTCTGGGTGCCCAATCACATGGCAGGAAGCGGCCCCCAAACTAGTTGATGGGGACATCTTACCGGGTGTGGGTCCTGGAGAGATTATGATCCTTGGTGTCTCTGGGCTGGCTCCCACAGAAAGAAGGGCTCTGGCCAGTTTCATTGTGCTCTGCCCCTTCTTACACAGTGGCCTTCAGCAAGTGCTAGGCTCCATTGAAATCCTGATTTTCTCTCTCAGGAATCCATTGCAAGACTTCAGAGCTGACAGATCTCCCATAAGTCCTGACTTGGCATCTGTGAACATCAGTTTGCGTCTCCAAAATGCACATGGATGGTTAATTCAGTTGTCTCTCAGCCCTTCTCTCCCAGATACCTTCTCTCCCTATTTTTTCCAACTAGTCAGTCAGGAATGTCCGATCTTCCCTGCATCTTAGCTGCTTCCTCTTGTGGGACTCAAGTCAAAGAAATAGAATAGAAGACATAGAGAGACTGAACAGAGAATGGAGAACACAGAAGATTCACTTGATGGCCAAGGGGACCACTGTAGCCTCACCCCAGGATGCCCGAGTGTCTCTTTTATCATGATGCGTTGACTCTGCACCAGTTGAGCTGTGAGGACAGTTAAGGGGAGTGTGAGCACTTAAAACATAACATACCCAGCACAGTTTTTTGTTAACGGTAATACTTTCTGTACAGTGAAATTTATGGACCCCTAAAATGTGAATGCTGGGAGAGAATTTGAAACTCAAATCAATTCCTCGAAGGAAGGAGGCCTGCAATTATGAAGAAATAGAACATCGTAGTCAAACACAGAATCGGCATTAGGTACAGGAATGTGGGTCTGCCTTCCGTTTATTGTTATGATTTTTCTAGGCTCAGCTATGAACAGCTATGAACATTTATGTCTGATGAATCTCTGTTTACCCATCCATTCTCTGTCATCTGTCAATGGTTCCTCATTCTCTGAACCTTTGGGCCTCCATTATTATCTACCTTTTATCTTCTATCTGTTATCTGTCATCAGTATTCCCCAGACACATGGGTGCACAGGCAGGGCTCAGCATCTCTTCCCAGTTTCAAACATACCCTCAGAACCTTCTCACAGGACCAGGGACCTGAGGGAGATAGATTCCTCCATGGCACCAAAGCTTCACTTGGACCTTGTTGGTGCTTCACTTTGGTCCTTTCGTTCTTTGGTTCAGGGCCTTGTCAGGCTCCTGTTTCAGGCAGAACTCCGCACGGCTATGCCTCTCCATGACCATTTATTCTTTGCCTTTTCTTCACAGCTGCCATTCCCAGTGTGGAAAAGGAGGCAAGCCACATACGGTCTTTCTCTGGGCATGGCCCCATCTGTAACCCTGTAGAATTAAATAATTAATGATGGTTCTGGATGGAGATGGATGAAGACCTTTATTCTTAGGCCATGGCCACGTGGCTTCATCCCCCATCAACCTGCGGGTCTGGGGTCCAGGAAAGTGATGGGTATTGAACTCACTCACAGGCAGGCTTCAGGAAACATCAACTTTATTCATGCCCTATCCACCACATGTGTGGCCTATATCATAACCAATTAAGCATTCAGCCATTCTTACCTAGCCCTGCATCTTAACTCATTTCATCCATCTTCCCCTTGACCTCCATGCTGGCAAAAGACCAAAAGGGCCTAATCCTCTCTGGTCAAAGCCTTATCTACCCTTTCCAAGACCCCTCCCAGGAGATGGGCGGGGCCTTGCAGGTAAGGTCAAGTAACCTAGGAAGAATGGGGGGGATGAGGCTTCATAACCCCACAGAGCCCCCCAGCTGCACAGATGCAGCTGCAGGAGAGGCTGAAGCTGGGGCTCTGATATCAACAAGAACACGCAAGACCCTCACTTCAGAGATCGCAATTCCATGAGAGGCCACTGGCTTTGATGGCCCCAGTCACCATCAGTCAAAACTGGGCGGCCAGAGGTAGTGACTTGAACTCCAAATCTCCCTCAAAAAAGAGATGCTTCTCCTCGCACAGGTTTTCCAAGAGTGATACCTGGCATGGAATTCCAAGGTGATCCCAAAGCCTCCTAAAATCAATCAAGAACTGCAAACTTCGTGCCTACAGAACCAGCCTCGCTGACTTGCATGTTATCCCTCATAATCACCTTATCAATGTCTGTCTGTCTATCTGGAGTGGATGCTAAAGAACAGTGGGAAAGTTAGACCTGGGAAGAGCAAAACACTAAGAAACTCGATCAATCATTGGTCCCTGAGTAGTGGAAATGGAGGAGGGCTGGGCACCTTTAGACCCTTCTAATTAAAGACAGCAAAGGCATTAGGTGCCTGCAACAAGCTTTCACTGACAACAATCTGGGGTCCTCTGATAAATACTCATGCAGGTCCAAAGGCCAGTGACCCTCCAACATCTTGCAGAGTGAGTCGATGAAGCCAGGAACAAGGCCTTTCCTCGGCACCATCTCAAACACAGCACAGACATTTCTCAGTCCCCACTGAGCCCTGTTTGTAGCTAGACTTTCACTGAGTCTCATCTAAGTTATTGCAATCTAAGAGTGAATTCAAACTCATGTGTGAGAGATATGGTCTGTAGAGGGTTTTTGTTTGCAACTTTTATCCACTGGGCAGTCTTGTAACATATCTCAAATAATAACAGATAACAACCATGTGTGCATGGAAACACACATAGACACATAGAGAACAAGGGGGATGATGGATGGACATATGTAAGCATACATAGACCCATAGGTAGGTAGGAAATAAATGGGTAGATTAATACATTAATAGATACACATAAAAGTAGGTAGATTAACGACAGATTGTATATAATTAAGTTATGTAGATGACTTAATAGATGCATTGACTGATGGATGAATGGGTAGGACAATGGATAAGTGGATGGATCAACAGATAAAGACACATGGACCTGGGCAGGATTCAGGGACCTTCCTTTCAAGAAACTCTCCTTGGTTTTTTCGGTATACTTGGTTGTATTTGAGAAACCTAACACTTGATTTCTTAGATTCCTTTAACAACTAAATTCTGTCCACAATATGTATAATAACTTTGTAGAAACCTTGAAGAAATTTTGGGGATCTAAAAAAAAAGGTCCATAGTTTTACCCTTGAGTCCAGTAACAATCAGAACCAGAACTCCATCACCTGGAGGGATGCTTCTGTGCCTAAAGAAGGTTGTAGAAAGCATGTCTGCCACAGAGAACATATACACATTGAGGAACGTGATGGGACAGAGACTAGTCTATAAGGTGAGAATTCAGCAGAGGTCACCAAAAAAGTTACTGAATTTTCACATAGGCAAACCCCCTCTGAGAGAGACTGAGAAGAAAACAGTGGATCCTGTTCAAACAAAAACTTGGTATGTGGAACAAAACCTTGTTCATTCTTCATGGATACCTGGCTAAGTTAACTGCAGACTTCTTAGTTCTGTGGAAGTTGGATTATTATTAGCACATAGAACATTTTGAATAAATTCCCTAAAATGGATCATCCAAATGCCTAGTATTCAAAAATGACCCACAGAATCAGGGGGGCAAATATAGGAGATAGATTTTGGGGAGGTAATAAATATGAAAATAGGACTGGATCTAGATCACAGAGGGGAGGGTGTTTGCCTTTGGATGCGTTCAACCTGGGTCGGATCCCTGGTATCCCATAGGGTTCCCCCAAGTACTGCTAGAAGTACCCTGAGCCCAGAGCCAGGAGTAACCCCTAAGTGATGCTGGGTGTGGTGCAAAAACAAAGCAAAATATAAAAAGGAAAGGAAAGAAAGGAAAGGGAAAAAAGAAAGTAAAGGAAAAGAATAGAAGAGAAGAGAAAATAGAGAATAGATGAGAAGAGAAAAGAAGATAAAAAGAAAACTTCATGCTAAAGCAACTTCAAAGATAAAATCAATGTTACAATTGGCAGGAGCATAATTCTTTTTTTTTTTTTTTTTTGGTATTTTTTGGGCCACACCCGGTGGTGCTCAGGGGTTACTCCTGGCTGTCTGCTCAGAAATAACTCCTGGCAGGCACGGGGGACCATATGGGACACTGGGATTCGAACCAACCACCTTTGGTCCTGGATTGGCTGCTTGCAAGGCAAACACCGCTGTGCTATCTTTCTGGGCCCAGGAGCATAATTCTAACAAGGACACCCAGGGTCACCAAACCTTCCAGGACACTCAAATACTGAAGTGGGCTTTTGGAAACGAAATCGTTCCCACATCACGGATTTCCCTGTGGCGTCCCCAAGCCCCAGACTCCAGGACCATGAAGGGTTCTAATGGCAGCAGTTGCCACCCCAGACCCTCCTTCTCCTGATGTTTCCCAAAGCCTGTTCTCCCACCCATGTGATACAAAGCTTCACATTTGCATCTGGAAGAGTCAGAGAAAATTTAAAAAAAAAAAAAAAAGAAAAGAAAAGAAAAGAAAAACACATTTGGTCTCTTCCAAGTCCTTACCCAGAGCTTCCAAGATCCTGAGTCTTTTAATATGCTAATGTGAGGCCTGCAGGGCCCGAGATCACATCAAGATTGTGTGTGTGTGTGTGTGTGTGTGTGTGTGTGTGTGTGTGTTTAGAAGATGCATTTGCTAGATTAGAGGATTGAAATTTACAGTAGCCTCTGAATGCCTCCAGGCCCCTATTCTGGGAGGTTTTGCCTCACCCTGGGTATCCACTGAGGTGAATTGCAGAACACCCAGTTGGTGTTTAAAAATCAATCAGTGCCCGGACCAAAGCTCACACATAGAATTGGGTGCATGGTAAAATTCTCCTGCGGTCGAAAAAAGTTAGTGACAAATCCTAGGGTAATGCCAAGGAACTTTCCCTGGTTCTCAGAATGTGTCTTTTCCTCCCAGTGGTATAGACAAAAATTGGAATCTTCTTTCTTCAAACCCAAGAGTTCCTACTTTAACATCACAGGACCCCAGACTTTCATTTCACTAAAAAAGGAAAGAAAGGAAAGAAAGAAAGGAAGGAAGGAAGGAAGGAAGGAAGGAAGGAAGGAAGGAAGGAAGGAAGGAAGGAAGGAAGGAAGGAAGGAAGGAAGGAAGGAAGGAAGGAAGGAAGGAAGGAAGGAAGGAAGGAAGGAAGGAGAGAGAGAGAAAGAAAGAAAGAAAGAAAGAAAGAAAGAAAGAAAGAAAGAAAGAAAGAAAGAAAGAAAGAAAGAAAGAAAGAAAGAAAGAAAGAAAGAAAGAAAGAAAGAAAGAAAGAGAGAAAGAAAGAAAGAAAAAAAGAAAAGAAAGAGAAAGAAAGAAAGAGAGAAAGAAAGAAAGAGAGAAAGAAAGAAAGAGAGAAAGAAAGAAAGAGAGAAAGAAAGAAAGAAGAAAGAAAGAAAGAAAGAAAGAAAGAAAGAAAGAAAGAAAGGAAGGAAGGAAGGAAGGAAGGAAGGAAGGAAGGAAGGAAGGAAGGAAGGAAGGAAGGAAGGAAGGAAGGAAGGAAGGAAGAAAGAAAGAAACAAAGAAACAAAGAAACAAAGAAAAAGTGAAGAAAAGAAAAGAAAAAAGCAAAGGAACTTGACTTTCTAGTAGATTTTTCCAAGTCTCCCACATGTTTTCTCTCTTTCATCCTTTCTTCATGCTTCAGCTCTTGCTTATTTGGATGGTCCTTGGTGCCCATGGTTAGGAAACAGGCCCTTGTGCTCTTTGGAAAGCTCCACTTTGTAAACCAGGAAACCCTGAAATTAGGGGAAAAACAGACCGGGGTCACAGACTACAGGGTTTTAGGGAGAGCAGCAAAGAGCACAGATGTGGGAGCAGCCCAGAAATAGGAGAGTGGGCCGGGCTGTGGGCTTGCTCCTGGCAGAGGGCAGGGACTGTCTCTAGAGAGCTGTTGTGCCCATAGGACTTGGAGCACCCCGTCCTCCAGCACCTCATCAGCTGCAGCAGGAGAATCAGAAGCCAGGGGTTCCCTGCCATGGCCTCCCCCACCCAACCGCTGCTGGGGTGCACGGGGCTCGTTCGGGAAGTCCCGGGGAGATGGATGTCTGGGCTGGGGCCCTGACATTTGGATGGAGCCCTACAGAAATGAATCTTGTATTTGACATTTCGAGGAGGCTTTCTCATGGCCGAGCTCCCCTAAATCACGCCTGAGGGATCCGTGACAGCAGCTGCCGGAGTCACAGTCACACACAAGAAGGGAAGCCACCCAGGGGTGCAGTCATATGTCTCCTCTACACATGCAAGAGCAACTGGCTCCTGGCCACCTCCAGGGTGTCTCAGAGGGAACCAGCTTCCCTGGGACCCCTTGGCTGCCCTGGGAGAGATCTGCATGGCTCTTTTGGGAGAGGGCTTGGGTCATACTCAGCAGTGCTCAGGGGTTCCTTCTGGCTCTGTGCTCAGGAATCACTTCTGGCAGACTAGGGGGACCTTATGGGATACCAGAGTTTGATCCCGGGTTGGCCATGTGCAAAGCAAACAGTATCCTCCACTGAGCCCCTGAGAGGCTCTTTTTTGAGGAAGGGACAGAGGCAGTTCCATCCCAATGGAGGAAGGGTGTTTCCATGAGTCTGATGACAGGTTTCATGACTTTTTAGCTCT
This sequence comes from Suncus etruscus, assembly GCF_024139225.1. Taxonomy (NCBI): domain Eukaryota; kingdom Metazoa; phylum Chordata; class Mammalia; order Eulipotyphla; family Soricidae; genus Suncus; species Suncus etruscus. Next base: position 62,428,142 of record NC_064865.1, on the reverse strand, counting down.
GAGAAAAAATAAGAGATAGCTTTGCTCCAGGCATTGATTCCTACGCATTGACTAGCAATGGTACCAACCAGCTTGGATGCCAATCTTTGGTGATGTTCAGAATTTAGAATGAAAGATGTAGGTTCTTAACTACAAAAGACACTTGGATTCTTCATATGCTTGTGAAGTGCCACGACTTGGTTTATTCCAATAATGTTTAGATTAGAGAAGATCTTTTCAATTATTCAAGAAGATTGTGTGAACCTGCGACGTTCGACTTGGACCTCCTCTATGAAGTTAGAGGCACAGCTGTGTCTGTCCTAGGAACAGTGAATTCAGTGCCCCAAGACCACAACTTCCCCCACTGACAGCCCTGTTCATGCTGACCAATGTTCATCCACCACTCGTCCTCAATGACCACACTCCCATCTCCTTTACTAGTTGAAGACCCTCTGACTGGAGTCCAAAGTTCTGACCAACACAGCTCTGACCCAAGAACCTAAGAAGATGGGCACCTACCTTTGACTTTATCTTCTTCTGGGTTTCTGAGTTGGCTGGGAAAACCTCTCCTGTAAAAAAGGCAAACATGGCCCCAGCAAGCAAAGAACTGGCCTAGGATTCCCAGTGGATGGGTAGGGGGGCAGTTGCGGGTCTGCTACATCCTCCCAAGAGAGTGTGATGGAGACTGTCACATAATCAAGTTGTTGCTACCAAAAGACCAAAGCAGTAGTGTCTCCTTTCCTGAACTCAACCAGTAGAAGGAACTTTCGAGAACAGAAACAAGGCCCACATACCTGAGCATGAGGCCAGTTCTACCACTGGCCTCACCCAGCTCTGGGTCCACAGAGCCTGAAGCATTTCTTGAAGGAAGTGAGCAAAGCGCTGGGTCCACAGAGCCTGAAGCATTTCTTGAAGGAAGTGAGCAAAGCTGGTCGTCCTGTGAGGGGAGCCAAGAGCAGCTTTGCTGTGAACTGTATGGTTCTTCCATGAGAGAATCTGCAGTTGCCAGAAAGGAAGCCAGAAATTGCACAAAAGGATCAGTGTGGGGCAGGAGCAATGGCACAGTGGTGGGGCATTTGCCTTGCACACGGGTAACCCAGGAGGGACCTTGGTTTGTTACCCCAGATTCCCATATGGTTCCCCAAGCCAGGAGTGATTTCTGAGCACAGAGCCAGGAGTAACCCCTGGGTGTCACTGGTGTGTGCCCTGCCCCCCAAAACAAAACAAAAACTAAAGAATCAGTGTGTTCAACTCAGCCCTCATGTGGAGGGAGGGACCCTGGTGGGAAACTCCTCCCTATAGCCCCCCACAGTCCCTCCAGACCTCCATATAGCTGATCTACAGACCTGAGATCTCACTCCTGGTATTTCAGGCAAATTATAACTCGGAATGCCGTACCTTGAACATTTTGAGTCTGAGTGGAAAGTGCAGAAGGGAAAGTCGTCATGGTGGCTAAGTCTGTTTGAATCTCTGGCACCACAGAGAAAGTCCACGACAGTTCCAGGAATCTTTCACGTGCCTAGAGCTTGAAGCTGAGCACCACTGGGCTGGATGTAGTCATAGAACAGACACGGGGGTGTCCTGGTGAGGAGCTAGAGCCTCAAAGATGATGGACATCTCCCCTGTGTTGTCATCCTCTTCCTGGGGCATGTGGATCTCTTCCTTGCTTTGCAGGAACTTGAATGATTGATGTCACTTCTTGGAAGTTGGTCAGATCCACTGAGCCCTAGGAAAATTCACAGAATGTGTGTGTGTGTGTGAATGTGTGAGTGGGCATGTGATTGTGAGTATGGGAGCAAATATGTGAACAAACAGACATGTATGAATGTGTAAGAGTGTGCATGGGGGTGCCTGAGTGTGCAAGAAGGGGTGTGGATGTCTGAATGTGTGAGCTCATGAGTGCAGGTGAGCATGTGTGTATGTCAGTTGTGTGTGTGCGTCCCTGTGTGTCCCATGTGAGTCCCTGTGTGTCAGCATGTGTGAGTATGAGTGAATGTCAGTATGCGTGTAAGCATGTATGAGTGTGAGCATGTTTATGTCAGGGTAGGAGAGTGTGGTCCAAGTGTGTGATTGTATAAATGCTTCAGCGTGAATACAGGTGTGCGTACGTATCAGTACAATATGTGTAAGAGTCAGCACAGAAATGTGTGGGACTTTCTGTGTGCCAGTGTGCCAATGTGTGTGTGTGTGTGTGTGTGTGTGTGTGTGTGTCCTGGTGTTACAAGTACCAACGAGCAGCATTAGAGTGTTTTGGACATGTGGAGACCACAGGGGGAGAGGATCAAGAGAATAGCTCTACACTGCGGTCACCATGTTCAACTGTCCTTCAGGCCTGGGGACAGGGAGGAGCTGTAGTGTTGTATCTCCTGTCCAGGTCCCCTTTGTGACCTGTAACCACAGAACCGGGCAAAGAGCATGTTGACACCCAAGAGAAGAGATTCTGTGTCCCCCAGGCTCCTCTCTGGAACTGACACAACCCAGCACGACTGAGTCACAGCAGGTGCTGGTCCCACAGGCCATGTCGCATGGTGCCTCGAACTCAGAGAGAGTCACTGACTACCCAGATGGAGGCTTCGCCCGCTGCCAGAGAATTATTCCATGAGTCCTTGTGAACAACAGACACAGCATGGGAAACATCATCCAGGCTCTCTGGACCCATGGGAGATGCATTTGGTCCTGATCCCACAGAAAAGGTGCATTTTGCACCCACAAGCTGCTGTTTTCTGGTCTAGTGCCCAGCACTGACTTCCATTTCTACCTTTTTTTTTTTTTTCTGTCTGCCTTCCCCAGCTTCCCCTCCAGGGCTGATGTTGAGCTTTGTTCGGGGTCAGAGGCTGGGCCCTACCCCTTTTAGGAAGCAGTCTCTGGGGACACTGTCCTGGGACTTCACTATCCACACAGCCACATTTCCTTCCCACTGAAAGATCCGTAGCTCCGGGGCAGACTTTGGTGTCTCTCTTCTCCTGGAAGAGACATGTTCATGGAACCCCCTCCACATCCCCTTTCTCCAACCCCCAGATTCTGCTCCCAAACAGGATCTGTGAGAATGTGTGGGATAGTGTTTCTTAACCATGACCCCAAGTTATTGGAGAGGGTCTAAGTTTGTTTCCATCAAGAACAACAAGTGTGAGCTCAGGCAGGAACAGAGCAGAAAGTGACCATGACTTTGATGCCATGTATTGAAGGTCAGTGCCATCATAGCTAAGCAAAAAGAACAGTCTTTGCTCATTTTTAATAATACATGTTAATATTTAATAATGATAAAATATGTGTTTTTTCTAATTTTTATTTAAACTATTGTGATTTATGAAGTTGGGTTTTAGACATATAATATTTTGAGGCCAATCTCATCACCAGTGTCAACCTTCCTCCACCCCTTACCCTCCAGTCTGTCAGCATAATGAGTACCTTTTAAGTTTGGTTGCTAAAATTGGGATCTCATGATTAATTGTTGTTGACTCTGGCCTAGATATTGAGTTCTGTCCTTTCCCAACACCACCTGAGACCCCCTGGGCTCCTGTTCACCACTATTTCATGTGTCTTTCTCCTCCCCTCCCACTCAATTTCTTTTGTTCTCCTCACTCTACTTGGGGCCTAGAGTGTTCTCAACACCCACCCCCCATTGAAATCCCCGCTCACTTCTCTTAACACACATGTTCACAGAGACAATGGCTCAAGACTCTGGACCTGGGATCCAGAATGAAGGAGTGAATATTACTTGCAGGAAGTGACAAATCCGCCCCCCTGTTTGGGGTTACTTGCAGCCTGACCATGCCCCAGAATCTGTCACTATTTCCTTGGGTGGGTGGAGGTGACAATTGCTGGTCCTTGTGGCTTTCCTGCGACCCACTGCCCCAAGAAGAGAGTTCCACAACATTCACGTGGCTACAAAAAAGGGAAAGGCCCCTGGTCCAGCGAGATAGCACGATGGGCCAGGCCCAGCTCTACAGGAAATAACCCTGTACACAGAACCGGGGTGAGCCTGAGCACCATAGGGTGTGTCTCCCCGACCATCACCACCAAAGAGATGAAAGGCCCAAACCCATTCAACAGGCATCACGAAGCCTCTGGCTTAGGATTTCTTTATCTCTTTGGATTTCTTTATCCACCATGAAAAACATGGTGGACCCAAACATTTCCAACCCAAACCCCCACAATTCTGAGTGGTACCTTCTTCCCTGTGTTTGAAGCCGTGCTCTGATGCGATTGGGGGTTCTCCCTTCCAGAGGGTTCTTGGAGCCACGTGAGAGCAGAAGAGGGGAGGGGACTCCGTGTTGAGAGACCTTGATGCCAGCTTGGCCTGTGCACTGAAAGGCCAACCGTGAGAGGTGAGACAGACATCTTCATGAATGGGACAATTAGACATCCTAGAGCAGTCGCCAACTACTTGTTGGCTGGAGTAGTGCTGAGCTGGTTGGCAGGAGGGCAGCCACCTATGGGTGCTGGAGTGACAGACACATTTGCCGTTGTTTCGCTAAGAAAAATAAGCCAGTAGGTGGCATCATCACTGCCCTCAGGTGTGCTAAAAGCTGGCCTTACATCTACCTGTGAGGGTCCCACCATGGCAGACACATACATAAAGAGAACTGTTCAAAGAGAAGCTCCACATTGTTTTCACCTACGTCTTCACATCTGAGAAACACGGAACTAGAGTGGAGAAGGCTTCGGGTTCCTGCCTCTACAAGTTGCTTTTGCAATGGGCTCCTTTGTCCGGGACGGTATTTTTCATGACTAACATGTTTTTGCACAGCCGTGTTTCCTATAAACAGACAGGCACATGCCCAGAACAGCCAGGAGCCTAAATAATCAAAGAGCTTTTCTTCCCTTCTCTGCAGCTCTCGTGAGATCATTCTGACCTCACATGTTGTCATTTATTTATTTGTTTTCATCTGAAATTTTTCTTTCCTTATCTCAGAGGCCTCTTGATGTTCCTTTGTGAGGCAACAGGTTTTCATTGGCACGAATTCCATCCTAGCTTTTAGTGTACTTCTAGAAGGTTTTTTTAATAAGCTATTTACAAAGTTCCTGGGCAAAGATTCTTAGAAGTGAAGCTTAGAGAATTGTTTCCTTGTTAAATCAAACATTTTTTTTTATAATTACTTTAAGTGCCATGGTTAGAAAGTTGTTCATGATTGAGTTTCAGTCATATAATGTCAAACACCCTTCACCAGGACACATTTCCTGCTGCCAAAGACCAATGTCCCCAGTTTATCTTCCTCCCCTTACAGCCTGCCTCTGGGCAAGCATTTGACTTCTCTCTCTCTCTCTGTCTCTCTCTCTCTGTCTCTCTCTCTCTCTCTCTCTCTCTCTCTCTCTCTCTCTCTCTCTCTCTCTCTCTTGCTGTAGTCTACACTATTGTTACTGAAGGGGTATCCTACATAGCATTTTCTAACCCATGGACTAAGCTTCCTAGCCCTCAGTTCTATTGTCTCTGGATATTATTACCCTGCTATCTTTTATCCCACAAATGAGTGAAATTATTCTATGTCCATCCCTCATCTTCTGACTCATGTCACTCAACCTAAAACCTCCTTCATCCATCCACGAATAAGCGAATTTCATGACTTTAATAACCCTAAACTTGCAATGGCCTAAACTATCCCAAAGCTGCAAGGCAGCTGAGCAGATCGGAGGAACTAGCTGGCCCATCAGCTTTGGGCCCAGAAACAGCTCCCAGACTATTTGGCTCATTCACACCCGGATCATTCAGGACACTCACACTGTGTTTTCTCAGAACATTCTTGACTTCACTAGGGCAGCATGGTTCCAGTCTTGTCTCATGTCCTGAGTTCAAAGTGGAAGATATAGTTTAGTTCAATATTTCTGGAAAACATTCCAGATACCTCAGAAAACTCAGACCTGAGCCTCCACATGACCCAGAAATCTCATGTATTGGCCCTCAAGGATCCAAAGACCCATTGAGAAAAGGCGCTGTGCTGCTGAGTTCAAGGCAGCTGTTCAGGACAGCCAGACCAAGAACAGCCAAGACAAAAGATAAGAGAAAAGACAAAATCATGCATTTCACTGCTGCATGGATGGAACTGAAGGAGATCATGTGAATAGAGCCATGAAAGGGTGAGAGAGAGAACAAGAGAGAGAAATTCAGGGTATTCTCTCATAGAGAGACATAGAGAGGGTCATAGAGAGACAGAAGGAGAAACAAACAGCTCAAGAGAACAGAGCTTGAGAACTGTCTACACAGGATGAGTTGGCCATGGGCGATGGCCTGTAGGTATGGTGGGGAGACCCCAGGACAGCTGGAGGGAAGGGGACACACTGGCAGACAGTATGGCATTGGGGCATTGTCTGCACAAAACTGTTTGCTTCAGGATCTTGGTGCTAGTACCAGGGTGGACTGGCTCCACCCTCTGGTCTCATCTCTCCACTTGGACCAGTGTGATACCATTGGTGCTTGTGGTCCTCCTTCAAGGCATAGGAACATTCTGCCCAGAGCAGACACTTAGTGTGGACGAGGTGCTTTTTGTTGCTCCCTCTGTCTCATCTGTCCACCCATCCATTCATCTGTTCCTCCATCCTTCTGTCAATACATATATACATGCATGCATGCATAGGTACATCCACATATCTATCCATCTATCAATTCATACATCCAACTATCCATCTGTCTATTCCTCCTTACATCCATCTATTTATCCCTTCCCAGATAACTTGCGAGCTGAGTGACTGAGGAAACATTTCATCCTTTTCATGATCATTTCGGTTTTGAAATTGTGAACCATGGCAGAACTATTACAGAGGTGTCAGAGCTGTGGAAAGGGGGATCGTGCTGGGCAGATCGGGCAAGAAAGGGGATCTGGATCCAGAGATGGTGGAGCCAAGGGTCTTGGAATTCAGAGAGAGAAGCAAGGGCCTTGGAGGCCAGCTCAGGGTGTCTGCAGGGTCGCAATGGGGGTGCTGTGTTGAATGTTTCCAAGCCTGGTTGCTGACCCAGCTGCACCATGTCTCAGACCCTCACAAGAAGCCACTTGCCCGGTGACAGTGAGCTTCCAGAAGTGGCTGCTAGTCTCCTGACCTCTCTTCAGAGCCTCTCCCTTACCCAAAGCAAAACATCTAAACAATTCTCTGGGTTTGGGTTTGGGTTTTTTGTTTTACTTTGGCCATACCCAGTGGTGCTCTGGAGTTACTCCTGGGTCTGTGCCCAGGAATCACTCCTGGCAGTGCTCGGGGGACCCTCTGGAATGCCAGGAATCAAACCCATTCACTCATCTATTCATCTGTGCATTCATCCATTTGTCTATACTTGCATCCATCCATTCATCTGTATATATATCCAACTATGCATTCATCTATCTATTCATCCATCCACCTGTCCATCTGCCTATCTGTCCTACTGCTCACACCAATTTAGTCACGTGCAAGGAAAATTCCCTTCCCACTGTGCTCTCTCTCTGACCCCACATCTAAACAATTTTTAGGGCCTTTTAGAAAGGAATCAGCTGCACTGGATAGTGTTAGCACTCAAAGAACTGTCTGAATGTGTGGTGCAGGAGAGGAACAACAGAGCAGGGTGGCGACACATTCACAGAAAGACAGGGACAGCGACAACCACAGACACCCAGTCTCAGTCGCCACTGGTGCCCAAAGAGAGAGTGGAGGTCGTTGTATGGTCTGGCCCCTCCACCTCCGGCTGCCCTCTGGACTATTCTGGATCTAAAACTCCAGCAGGAGTCTGGTGTGTCCGAAACAGCCACCAGGGGTCTGAGAAGAACCAACAGTCGAGTTCAGTCACCCCCATCTTGCTTTTGCTTTCGTGGGGTGCAGACCTCAGGAGAGTCAATTCCGCCCATCCCAAGCTGCCCACCCCTCCTGACTGATTTCCCTTCTGACCTTTCGGGGTTCTCCGACACCCTTTTCCCACTCGCTGGCCCAATGCGAGGCTGGCGGGACAGATTAATGACAGCTAATAATGGCTGATAGATCTGGACAGCGCCACATAATGAGGCGAGTCTCTCTCGGGCTTCCCAAGTGTCGGCACTAACAAATTCGCCAGGCCCACACGTAATTAGTATGTAAAGGCAGTGATGGCTCAGTAAATCCACCGGGAAGATGGATGGCCCAGGAGGGAATGTTGGGGAGGCGGGAGCAGCGGTCCCCATCAGGCTGCACTAAATCTCTGTGGCTGGCCCAGACCCTTCTGCCCATCGCCAACTGCGGGCAGCTTACCTTTACAGTAACATTATTCCTGCCATGGCTGATAGGCAGAATTTCATTATGTCACCGCTAATGTTTCCATATTTCTGCCAAATGTCACCCTATGTAAATGAGGAGAGGTGAGGGCTTCTCTCCGGCAGTTTCTCCAAAGAGGCAAGGCCTCTGCCCACCAGCTCGGGAGTTACTTGATGGAGGAAGGCAGAGGAGGCCCCCAGGCGGGCAGGCGGGAGAGGAATGGGCCCTCGTGGCTCTGGGGCACCCAGGGGAGACCAGAAGAGTCAGGGGCTGGTTCCCCCCCCCTCCAGGAAGCCGTGAGCAGAGACAGGAAATGTGAGAAGTGACTCTTGCTTGGGTGGGTCAGCACTTTGCCTGGCCTGCTTTGAGCCCAGACCCAGGCCAGAGGAGATGCAAGGTTGGGTCTTGGGCTCTGGATTTGAGCCCGGGGCTGGAGGCAATGATGAGAAACGATTTTTACACCTCGCAGGGCCAGAGCTGGGCTTGAACTTTTCTTTCTGACTCATGGCTGGGGTTCTCTGCAAGAGGCACTCTCAGGCCTCTCATGGGGTGAAGTGGGTCAAGGGGCCCGCTCAAAGTCTGTATGTCCCCACTGTGAGAGGAGGGACTTGGACCTCACATTGGCTTTGGGGAAAGACCCACAGACTCTGGAGGTAGCCCAAGCTATCAGGGCCTTGTAGGGTCCTAGCTGAGGTCCCCTCAAACCCCCTACCCTCCTTGGCCTGATTTGATTGTGTCGAGTGATCACTTCTGATCTCCCAGGCCCCACTGTCTTGGCTGAGCTGGTTTCAAAGACTCTGCCCCAGTGCAATGGGACAGTTAGATTCTGTTGGCCTCTGGGCCCCCTGACTGTTTCCACAATCACAGTCCCCTTCATAGGGTCACATGACTGTCACCCCTTCATTCTGTCTGAGTCACAGGATATTTTGTCTTACTGGTTCCCAGACCTTATCCTGCACCCATCTCTGCCATTGACTTCTGGAACCTTTTTTTTTTTTTTTTTTTTTTTTTTTAATAAATGAATGTTTTGTAAAGGCACAGTGAGTTATAAATCTACTCAGCATTGAGTTTGGGGCCAACCATGTTTGGGGTTCAATCTCACCAACAGGTCTATCTCCCTTTTCAGGATCACCAGGGTCCCTAGGGTCCCTCCTCCCCAAGCACATTTTTTATTTGGTTCTTGTACACAGGGTCTCATGTTTTTGGTGCTATTGGCTCTGTGGTGTAGACACAGACATTTGCCACTGCCCCACCTGTGTGGCCAACAGAGTCATCCCCTTAAAACCCACTGCACTCATGGGATTCCTTTTCTACATACTATAGACCCTTTCACTCATCTTAACTATACCCCCAAAAGACACACAAGTCCCTCAGCCCCTTCAAATGGTGCTCCTCAACCTCCGTTGCCTGACATCTGACTTCAAGCTTGGCACATCCAGGCTTGGTGGGTGTCTGGATTGGGTAGGGGTCTGGGATTGGTGGGTGTCTGAGTTTTATGGGTGTTTGGGTTGGTGCGTATCTGGGTTTGGTGTCTTTCTGAGACTGATGGGTGTCTGTGTTTGTTTGGTGTCCAGGTTTTGTGTCTGGGTCTTTGGCTGACTCACAGAAAAGCAGCTTCTCTCTATATCAGCAGCATGCAAAGACCCTTTGGGTGGTCTGAACAGGGATGAGCATCTACCTTACCTACATGTTGGAATATCTCAGGGGTCTACAAAAGGGGGTGAAGCTCTGTGATGGGGAGGCAACAATGGAGAGAAAACATTTCTTGATCCAACATGGAGCTTGAACCCAGAGTATATTTGAAAAGATTTAAAACTGAGAAGAGAATACCACCTGAAAAGATGAGCAAAACATCTGAGCATCTCCCAGTGTTAGATGATCAGCTGGCACCAGAGGAGGAGACCAGCCTCATCAGATGAGAAAAGGCAAGTTCAAGATCACAAGCAGCCCAAGTGGAGAGAGATTTAGCTGCCAGCATACAGGAACAACAGAGAAATTTATTTTAGTATTGAAGCACCATGATGCTGACAGTCATTCATAATAAAGTTGAGGCATTTGTTCTCAAACAAACTGCATCATTTTTTCTTTTCTTACAGTCTTCCACTGTGTAGACATAATGTTGTTTCCTTATTCACTCATTTGTACTTGGACATAGGTATTTCAAGATCTTGCAGTGAATATAGGTGTGCAAATGTCTTCTTAAAGTAGAATTTTGGGGCTCTTAGGTAGATGCCAGAAGGGGGATTATTGGGTGTAAGTAAGAGCTGGTCTGCACAATGGGACTCACCATGGGGGAAATAGATGGGTGGGTCCTGGGGGCATGTGGGATTAGATAGATTTGAAGGAGGTGACATTCTAATGGACAGTGTGGGTTAAAATGTTTTGTGCATGACACTCTCTCCTGAAAAGTTTGGTCCTCCAAGCTGTCATGGTGCCCAAAAATAAAACATTGTTTAGGAGCGGGGGCCAAAGAGATAGCATAGCAAGTAGCAGGTAGCACATGACTAACCTGGGTTCCATCCCCGGCAGACCATAGGGTCCCTCAAACCTGCCAGGAATGATTCCTGTACCACTGAGTGTCATATGTGTGGCCCAAATCAAACACACAAAAATGTTTAGAAGCTAAAAGACATACAGTACAAAGTATTCACATTTAACCTAAAATTATTAGATGACTGGCAAGATGGTACAGTAGGCAAAGCACTTATCTTGCATGTGGCTGACCTAGATTCAATCACTGGCACCTCATATGATCCCCCACGCACTGCCAGGGATTGGAGTTCAAACTCGGGAGCAAACCTGAACACTATTGATGTGGCCTCAAAAATCCCCTCAAAACAAAACAACAAACACCATCAAATGTGGAAAGGGAAGTTTTGAGGTGGCGTGTGTTTTCTCTGACTTCCCAGCACGAGGACAGGACACGTGGCAAAGGGCCAGGACTTTGTAGCTGTGAGGCCATGGATGTGGTGGCTTCCTGGAGAGTCTAGGAAGGTGGGTTGCACTGGTTAGACAGTGACCAGCAGCATTGAAGTCTAGCAACCCAACTCCCCAGAATCCAGAGCCCATTATGCATGGAATGGCCTCGGCTAGTGGATGGGGACGTTGGCTTTCTCCAACATTCAACGTAGGTTAAAATAGAGGCAAGGATGCGCATACAATCCAAAACAACGTCAGTGGCACGTTTTAGACTTTGTGTTTAGAGCAAGAAAAAGGGACTGTACTCTACATGGACTTTCTGCAGAATTCCAGAGTCTTTGATCTACTGGTACCTCCGATGAGGAAAGATTAATTCCCACAGTGTCCTGTCCCCTACCTCTGAGCCCTTCATGGCTGCAGGGTCCTGTCTCTTCTTTGGGGCCATTTGCAGAGATCCCACGAGCCCAGGACACACTGGAGAAGCACAGACTCAGGCAGACCCACCAGCTCAGGTCTCTCCTGGCCAACAAGGCCCAACTTTCTTCCTCCCCACCAGGACATTCAATGTCATTTTACTGCCAAGAATAAACATCCTGGTACAAATAGACCAACAAGTGCTTACTTCAGCGTCACAAACACAAATGGAACTGACCAGGGGCCCAGTGTCAAGCTGACACCACCAAGAACACATTCTGCTCAGGACCAACCTCTGCGTCCAGCCATGGCTTCGTGGTCCTGAACTGGTCAGCAATGGAGGGAGAGACAGAAGGACAGGGCCATGCTAATAAAGATAGACAGTGACGCCAAGCATGGGGGATGCTTTATGTTTCCAATTAAAGGTAATTTTTGAACAAATTTGCAACTTTGAAAGGTTAATGATCTGAGGGTCCTCCGCCACGCTTGGCCGAACCAATATCATCTGGTTTGACCCACAGAAAATTTCATTTAGCAAAGTCGTTCTTGCCCGGGTCACGTCTCTTCCCTTTTTCTCCCTGGCAAACCAGGGGAGCCATTGCTTTGAAAAGCTCTGTTTCTGGTTCGTGTTTATAAACACATGTATGTTTATATCCGTCTGTATACACATGGATGCACGGGCACATGTAACAGAAAGCCTTGTTTAGTGTCTCGGGAACATCAAGAACATGATGTACCAGGAACTTTATACAACCATTTCCTCCCACCCTTTGCCCCGGCGTAAAAGCCAAGGATTTGTGACCTCCTCCTTCATCGAGGTAACCAGCCTCGGAGCAGGGTCCAAGAGAGGAAGGAACATGGGACAGTCAGGGACAGAATTTACTGGAAGCCCTTTCTTGCTGGATTGTTTTGTTTCAAGAGAATTTCGTGAAGCTCGGTGGGAATTGGGAGATGAATTCATGTCCCCCAAGATAATCCCCAAAAGAATTGGTGCTTAAAAGGAATCCTAAGTGTAGAACCTTAAAGCTAGGATGGCATCCAAGCACCAACTCTATCCTCATGGTAAAAGTCTCACAAGGACCCAGGAAGACATCAAATTCTTCAAAATCAACTGTGAATTTCTACCTTTCACATTCAAGTTGAGCTTCTGAGGAAATACAAAGGTCTGTACCTTGGAATTTATGTTGACCTTTTTAGATGCATAACATTATTAAGAATTTTACTTTTTTTCCCCATCCCATGTTTTCTGGTCTTTTCCACTGTTGAGGTCCTGGATGGATGTCTTTGATGTCCTCTGGGCCTCAACTCAGTGTATGAACCCAGGATTGAGCCTCACAGAGAAAACTTTTAGCTCCTGAAAAGAGTAATATATAGTATCTTGTATCCCAATTAGGTGGAACAAATATTCTGCAATTTGTAATTATTATAAGCAATTACCATTATTTTTAATGAATCCATTCTTGAATTAAGGTTCTCTTTGGTTTACTCACAGTATTGGAAAGACTGTTATAAAAAATGAGCGAGGCTTTCAGACATTTATAATAAAAGCTGAGTGGCTGAACGGACCCGCTTTTTTCCCCCTCCTTCGCATTAATGAGTTCAATCCCAAATATATATGCAATAATATAGAAAATTAAGTTACAAATGTAGGGATGCTCGGCCAGTCCCCACGAAAATCTGCATGCAAATGCATAATCATCACAAATCTACAATATTACAATATTAAAAAATACCCACAATTAAATTAGCATGTGGAAATAATCATAATGTTATTGGAAACTCAATTATCATGGCAACCGTTGTCGGGGAATTAGCAGAGTTTGGCAAAGGCAAGTCAGACTTGAATTCATCAAATATATATCATCACAATATTACATGTTCACTTCGATTCCATGCAAAGACAAACATCCCCTCTCACTGGTATCTGCTCAATGCCTGTGTATTATTCATGAACAACTCTGTGATCTATTATACATACAAAGCTGATTGTACACTTCCTGCCGCGGGCTGCGGTGCAGACACAGAATTAATTTCATTATAGACACATGCTGATAATTGTGAAGGATTCGGTCAGATATCAAACTCTGCTCCTGAACCCCACGATTTTACTTCCGTTGCCCACCTGAAAGGTCGGCGGAGATTTCTCTGGCCCCTGGGACTGTCTTTGTCATTGAAGGCCAACTTCCTGGCTGTTAATGAGCCAGAACTGTGAAGAAGTTTCTCCATGGTCCTCTCCCCCAAAGCAAACAAGTGAGCTCACTCTGTCGAGACCCCCCAGAACTTGAGGGAGGCACCACCTGTGTTTCAGCTGTTAGGAACCTGGTGGGAGGGGAGGGGTATGGCTGCTCCCCACCCCCAACACTGGACTAAGGATCTGGGTCCCACAGCGGACATGGCAGGGCTTCCAGTTTGCATGTTCTGGTTGGGTATTGCAGTTGGATATCCTGTGCCTGGCTATTCAGTTTTGTGTGTTTTGGCTGAATATTCTGGTTTTCATGTTCTGGTTGGATATTCTGATTGGTTATTTCAGTTGGATATTCCTGTTTACACACTGCTTCCTTCCTGGTAGGCTTTCCTGGGAAAGCTCCATTTCTGTTCTTCAACTGTCCCTCGTTCAGTTTGCAGTTCTCCATCTTTCTGTGCCTGGCAGAGCAGAACAGAGGAGGAAACAAAAATTTAAATAAAGGAGGGAGGAGGGGAAGAAGAAGAGGAGAGTGGGGGGAGGAGGGAAAAGGAGGGAAAGGGAATTAGAAAAAGGAAGAAGAGGGAGGGGTAAGGAGAGACAAGGGGGAGGAAGGCAGGGAGGGGAGGGGAAAGGAGAAGAGAGGAAGAAAGAGAAGAGGAAGAAGGGAAGAAAATAGATTGGGGGAGAGGAAGGAGAGGAGAAAAGAGGGGAAGGAGGGGGAGAGAAAAGAGGAGGGGTGAGGAGCAGAAGGGGCTATTTCCCTGGAATCAGGGTCAGTCACTGTACAGAAAGAAAGAGCCAAGGTGGAAACCACTACAGGTTTCTTGAGGTTTTTCTCAAAAGCACTCAATACCTCTTCTTCCTTCCTTCCTTCCTTCCTTCCTTCCTTCCTTCCTTCCTTCCTTCCTTCCTTCCTTCCTTCTTTCCTTCCTTCCTTCCTTCCTTCCTTCCTACCTTTTCTTTCTTTCCTTCCTTCCTTTCTTCTTCCTTTCTTCTTTCTTCCTTTCTTCCTTCCTTCCTTCCTTCCTTCCTTCCTTCCTTCCCTCCTTTCTTTCTTTCTTTCTTTCTTTCTTTCTTTCTTTCTTTCTTTCTTTCTTTCTTTCTTTCTTTCTTTCTTTCTTTCTTTCTTTCTTTCTTTCTTTCTTTCTTTCTTTCTTTCTTTCTTCCTTCCTTCCTTCCTTCCTTCCTTTCTTCCTTCCTTCCTTTCTTCCTTCCTTCCTTCCTACCGTTTCTTTCTTTCCTTCCTTTCTTTCTTCTTCCTTTCTTCTTCCTTCCTTCCTTCCTTTCTTTCTTTCTTCCTTCCTTCATTTCTTCTTTCTTTCTTTTCTTCTTTTTCTTTCTTTCTTCCTTCCTTCCTTCATTTCTTCTTTTTCCTTTCTTTTCTTTCTTCTTTTTCTTTCTTTCTTTCTTTCTTTCTTTTTCTTTCTTTCTTTCTTTCTCTTTTCCTTCTTTCTTTTTAAACTCTCTTATCTTTCTTTTTTCTGTATTCCCTGATTATTCTCTTTCAAAATAACTTTTCTCTCTCACTTATTTGGAATCAAATGTATTGTGGTCAACTGTATCAACTATGTGATGCATTTTCTTTAATTAAAGTAAAAAAAAAAACACTTGATGCATCCAGAGAAATTCATACAGCAAGTACACTTTATTTTATTAAATCAAATTAAATTCTATTACTGGAAAGTAGGGTTGCTCCCCTGAAAAAATATTAATGTGGAGCCCATTGATGAGACTTGGAATTTGAACAATGACACCATTCCACGTGCTACAGACTGCCCCTGCTCTGCTACCAGAGTCACACAAAGGCACTGCTGCCAAGTGTGCGTGACTCCTGGTCATTGCGACAACACAACAAAGTGTGTGTTTGTGTCCTGGTCATTGCAAAATCACACAACTTAGCACAACTCTTAGTTACCATAACAATACAACCAAGTACATGTGACCCTTGATCATTGTAACAACAATGTGTACAACTCTTGCCAAAGTCACATTACAACCACCTATAGCCAAGCCCAGTGCCTCTAGCACACTCTGACTAACAATACAGGGATCTGGTCTCTGGAGCAGTGACCACATAGGGTAGGACCACATGAGCTGGGCGTTTTCTGTTTTTCCTCATATGTTATGACACTTAGAGGCCACCTTGCCTCTAATCTGCCTTCTTCCAGGCTCTCACACCTCAGGCTGGAAGGATCACATGCCCACAAACAGCTCCAAGCTAGGCTCTTTCACAGCTTCCACAACAGAAAGAGGCTAACAACCAATGATAGCAGATGCCATCCCCTCTCGAAGCCTACTGCTTGGCAAAGATGGACATTTCAGCAGAGAAAATGCCCCGTTGACATATCAGAAGGATTCCTTTGTCCAGAACAACCTGCCCAGGACGACTTCACAACTACCTTCAGACCCTCTTCCAGACACAGTAGGATGTGTGAACAAGATCATCTATTGTACCAAAAATATTCTCCAGTCTCTGATGGGAGTGACCGATGGTGGCCGCCCTGTCCTGGCTGTTAACTAAGCAGCACACCATGGTCATGGGTCCTGGGAAGCAGATCTCAGAGGAAAGCAGGGGCTAGGCAGACACCCCAATCTGGACAGCTCTCATAAGAGACAGGGGCACAGAGTGCAGATTCTACTGCACAAGCTCTGCCTCCCATAAGGGATTTCAGCTGCTGGCCAGGGCCCTGGGAACTTGGTGTGCCAGGACTGAGGCTGAGGTGTGGCCCCTAGCCCCCTCCCAGGCTTATCCCCATGACTCAGCACCCTGGGGAACCCAGCCAGCGGCAGCAAGAGCCCCACCCAGCACCCCAGCCTGCCTGGATCTGCCGTGTCAGCTCCAGTGAGGTCTCTACACCTCACTTCCACCCTTCAGAGCCCAAGCCGGGCTCTTCTGAGATGTTCTAACTCAGTTGCCCCTTTTTTGTTTAGGGCAGAACCAGGGATGTCTTGACTGCTGGGTACAGATGCAGCATGCAAGCAGATGGGACTGAGAAAACTCATTTGTGCCCGTCCCTAGTCCCACCCACGGAACCTTAGATAAATGTGATGAGCCCTCAGGGAAAGCTAGCATGTGCTAAGGGACCTGCCTCTCCACTGCCGCCTGTCACTCATCAGAAGGAAGGACGGAAGGATGAAGATTGAGGAATGATGAATGGTCCAAGGTCTGTCTTGGAAAGCAAAGACTGAATGAGGGAAGCATGCGTGAGTGTGTGTGTGTGAGTGAGTGAGATCATGACTCTAGGATGAGAGAGTATGTGATTAGATGCTTAAGGGATGGCTGGGTGGTTAGCTGGATGGGTGAGTGGGTGATGAGTGACTGCATAATTCAAGAAATAAGTGGCTGACTGAGTAACTGAATTCTTGAGTGAGCTAAGGAATGGATATAGTACATAAGTGAGGGAAGAGAGCTGAGGAAGTGGATGATGGGTGGTGGAGGTCTGGGTGAGTATATGGTGAGGTTGGATGGGTGAAAAATGGATGGGTGATTGATAGAGAGAGGGAAAGAGGGAGGGATAGATGGTTAGATGGACAGGCAAATGGATGGATGGACAGATGGATGAATGGACAGACAGATGAATGGACAGACAGATGGATGGATGGATGGATGGGTGGGTGGTGGATGGATGAGTGGGTGGGTTAGTGAATGAGGGGGATGATGAATGGGTAGGTGGAAGATAGATGAATAAATAGTTGAATGAATGGGTGAATGGGTGAGTGGGTGGATGGGTGAATGGGTTGATGGATGATGGACATATGAATGGATGGACAGTTTGATGGATGAACAAATGAATGGATGAATAGACAGATGCATGGATTGATGGATGGATAATATATTTGGATGTATATATTGGGTGAGTGGTTGAGTGGGTGAATGGATGGATCAATGGGTGGGTGAGTGGGTAGGTGAGTAGATGGGTGGATAGATGAGTGGATAGATGGGTGGGTGGATAGGTAGATGGGTGGGTGGATTAGTGGATGGCTGGGTGAATGTATGATGAGAAGATGGAGGAAATAGCTAGTAATTTTGCCAGGTGGATGAATGAATTAATCAGGGAATAAAGGAGTGAATGAGCTACTATCAATTCCATACCAGACTCTCTGGTGACCACTTCTGGGACTCACATTCACATTGGGTAGTCTAGGTGTCAAATAGTGTAGCATTCAGTGAACCCAGCCATGGGATATTTTTGGAGACCCCCAACAAGGTCAACCTTAAAGCGGACCCTATTCTCAGTGTCACATCCCTAATGTACAAATGCTCTAAGTTATTCTTCTTGACTCAGAAATCTTTTTACATCAACCTCTAGTCTATTCTAACCACTCAGTGTTAGAATCTCTTTATATGTACATATATATACACACATATATGTAATTGTCCAAGCATGTTGACTTTACTACACAGAGTGGTCCCTACCCACATGAGAATTGGATTCCCAAATGTGGAGCAAGCCCACCCCAGCATAGCATACTCAAACCCTGAGTATGCACAGTGATATATTTTAGGCAAAGAGAAGTTCAAAATAATCTCAATACCTCAGAGCCCTTATCATCAGTCTCAGTAAAAACAGATCAATGAAAAACCATATAGCAGAACAGCAAACATAAATACTGAAGCCTTATTTGTCAATGGTTTTGCTACAAATCTAACTGCGGAGAGAGATAGAGGGAGGGAGGGAGAGATGGAGGGAGGGAGGGAGGGAGGGAAAGAGAAATAGAAGCTTTGCCACAAATGCTCTGGTTTTTGGGAAGAAGGCTAATGATGAATCATCAGTACCTCATTATATTAAATCCACACAATACAGTGACATCCTGAGTGTCTCTTACACACACTGTTGTGTGGCACAGAAAAAGGTTCCGTTTGAAGACCTGAAATGAAAACAGGTTGGAAAAGGTTGACATCTGGTTATATCTAATGACATCAAACCACCTCATCAATTTAACTCAGAACCCTGCAGTCTCCAGAATCCACATGTGAGTGTGAAGGGCTTGATTGGGCGGGAGGGTCCAGGCTGTCGCTCAACTTTCTAAGGTGATGGTGATGGGGGACACACAGCTCAGCGCTACAGAATTCTGCTGCCCTGCCTTAGGGCTGCACAATATAACTCCTAAAACTTCACAGTACAAAGCCACCTTTCACCTAAAGGATATCCTCCCAAAGGATCACATAGTGGCAGCAGAAAGGGAACAATTCAGGGGACTGGATTAGAATGCAAACATTAATGTGAACAAATAAACAATGACTGAGAGACCCAGAGCAAGTAAGGCATTTGCCTGACATACAGCTGACCTTAACCTAATCCCCTGCACCCCAAAAGGTCCCCTGAGTACCACAAGGAGTGATCCCTGAGCACAGAGCCAGAGGTCAGCTCTGAGCAGTGCTTAAGTATGGCCAGAATCCAAAATCAAAACAGGAAACATCTCAACATTTTCTAGATTGCTCTTTGGAGAAGACATGGAGGA
Organism: Suncus etruscus; assembly: GCF_024139225.1. Lineage (NCBI taxonomy): Eukaryota > Metazoa > Chordata > Mammalia > Eulipotyphla > Soricidae > Suncus > Suncus etruscus. The sequence goes on along the minus strand of NC_064865.1, from coordinate 62,408,995 downwards.
ATTGGTATTGTGACGTTGCATACCTGAAACTCAATCATGAATAACTTGGAATTTTGAGGTGATTATATAAATATTAAATTAAATATAAAACGAAGGTAGCACTTTGGAAATGTTTTTCTAATATCTTTGAGATGTATAGGGATGCCTTAACATTGTGTCTGCGTGTGATCATTTTAGTGTCCTGACTCTGGGCAGGTAATCAGTATTGAGTTGTGTGTGTGTGTGTGTGTGTGTGTGTGTGTGTGTGTGTGTGTGTGTGTGTGTGTGTGTGTGTGTGTGTGAAGAAAAGAGTCAAAAATAAAATAATCAGACACATGACTTTGATAGATATTTTTTATGCTCTATAGGATTGTTTGCATTGTTTTTTTAAAATAAAGAAACCAAACAGACATACATGAAAGAACTGAGGAATGCATGATGGAATAATTGGAAAAGAAAGATTTAAAAAAAGTAAATAAATAAAAATAAATAAAGTAATAAAAGTAAATAAAGATGACATCAAATCTAATGATGATCCTTGTAGTAAAAGTGATAGCTAAGGCTGAGAACAACTAACCAAGGTCTTTCCCAAAAATGTGAGAAAATGAAGGGTGAAGAAGTGACCGACCCCAAGTAACAGCTAAAGAAGAAACCGCAGCAGGTGGAGGGAGAAGTGAGAACAGTAAGAGAAAGGTGCAGAGTGAACGTCCCAGAGGAGCTGGAATCAGAGCTAGAAGATGGTCCACAGCTCTCTGCTCTTTATCTCTTTGTTTTGAGGGAAGCCGGGGGGCATCTCTGAGCCAGGTTGGATGTGGCTGTCAGGTTGGGCATGTGGAGCAAATGGGGCCCTCAGAGGACTTTGGGGTCCAGCAGAGTGTTTTGGTGGCATTCAGAGCTCTACCCATGATGCTCAAGGATTTAGCTGTTGCCAGGATCAAACTCGGGGCCTTGGCCTTGCAAGATGACATCACTCCAGTCCTTCAAGCTACCTCCCCAACCTCCTTCTTCTCTCTGTCTCTCTCCCTCTCTTTCTACCTCTCTTTCACTTCTCTCTCACTCTCTCTCTCTTTCTCTCTCTGAAGCAAGATGAACTTTCTTTCAAAAGATGTGAGTGGAGAGAAGGAGGGAACACAGGCTTCTTCAGAGTAGAAATAAGCCCAGAAATATGGAGACTAGAAAGCCAGAGGCCTGTTCAAGGACAACCGTGGGTTTGAGGCGACCTCTCTTCATGTCTCTTCCTTTCTCTTCCTCCCTCTCTTTTTCTCTCTTCCTCTTTCTTCTCTCTCTTCCTTTCTCTTCCTCTATCTTCCTCTCTGTCTTTCTCTCTCTGCCTCTCTTTCTCTCTCTCAGGATGAGGTCTTGAATGGATCCATGTGCCCTCCGCTTTAAGATATTTCAGCCATCTCGCGCTTTTCATCTGAGATCCCAAGATTCCTCCTATTTGAACCAAACATCCCCCCTCAGCCTGAAAGCCCTGCGTTCCCCCATGGCCAGGCCCTCTGCTTTCCTTCCCCTGCCCAGGGCATCATAGCTCAAGACAGTCCAAATCCCTGTCCTCACCAGCTTTTGAGCCAATGAAAACCAAAACCGGAAGGATGAATGAAAATCAGTGAACTGGGTGTTTTGTTTTGGTTCCCATGGTCAAGGCACAGACTGGGTGTTGTCAGAGCTAGCAGGAAGAGTGCAGCCATACCCCGTGGAGTGAAACGTGTGCGCAGACAAGACCATTCCCGCAGGACACGGGTCCCAGCTCTGCAGGTTCCAGCGAGACCTCACTCCCCAGGGATTCAGCAGGCCACCCTGAGCTTCTCCATCCCACACACAGGGGCCTTTGCAGGTTCTCCAAACCCTCTCACCGTGGGAGCGGGCCTGGGCCAAGACTGGCGCTTTGGTTCCCCCAACAAACATCAGCACAGTAGTTATGTTTTGATGTTTGACGTCCTGGAGGGAAACAGCAGAGTCGATTGTGTCAGGGCCTGAAGCTCTGTGACTCAGCGGCTCCCTGCACCTCCCAGACACACCCCCTTGGCCCGAGTTTCGCTCTGTCATGGGCCAGGCCTGTCCCAGGGCTTGTTCCAACAGCCCCAGCGGGGAAACTGAGCCCTGGAGGAAAGCGAGGTTTGCCGAGCACAAGACATCCGCACAGTCCATTCCTATGGCTGGCAGGCAAGCCAGTGGACAGGCTTTTGACAAAAATGAACTTGTAGGCCAGGTCAAGGCCATGATCCATCCGCTCCTCCCCGAAGCCAATCCTGTGGTTCGATCACAAGTTGCTTGTGAATCACAAACAACTTGTGAATCGAGCACTCAAAATAGCTTTTATTGAGCCGTTACTATGCACCAGGCAGAGCAGCATTCTGATGAATCGTCTCTCTTGTTCTCCCAGGAATTCCACCAGGAAAACCCCTTCATCAATAACCCCATTTTTTCAGGGAAGGAAACTCACTGGATTCAGACCAGGTGGGCTAAACCAGCGTCTCTCAACAGGAGACCGGACGGTTTCCTCTGGGCCTCAAGGACACGCTAAACGTCTAGGTGAAAAAATCACACCCCTGCAGGGTCATGGAGCAAGACTAAGAGAATCAACTGATAGAGCAATGTAGGTGGGGAAGGAGACAAAGTAGACAGAAGGTTGCAGTGGGAAAACAGTTGAGAAACAGGGGAGTCAAAGAATCCTCTTGGACTTAAAGGTGGGAGCATGGTGAGGCAGGTGAGGTGGGAGGGGCGTGTCACAGAAATGGTAGCATCACCCCTAAGGAAGGTCGTGGGAGGCTAGTGGATAATACAGTGAGTGTGGAGCAGGCCCGTGGGTGCCCATGAAGGCAGGTCCTTGTGGGTTGACTGGATGGGGGTCACTGCCCCACCCAGTCCCCCCTAGGAGAGAAGCAACAGGCAAAAAGGCATCTCTGGAAACTGGGCCTGGAGCAGTTTGGGCCTGAACAGAAGACAGTGTCGCGTGTCAGCATAAACACACACGCTCTTTGTCATGGTGTCTGGCTGCTTTGCATGTGTGGGTGTGTGAGACGGTAAATGAGGGAGGGAGGGAGGGAGGAAGAGAGAGGGAGCGAGGGAGGAAGCCTGGCATGAGGCAGGTGCTGACCTGGTGTCTCTGTGCAGGGACTTTCCCAGCTGGGTGGAGAACCAGGTGAGCAGGTATGGTGGTGGGGACGTCTGGGACAGTGACTGCCTGTGGCCCCTGCAGCCTTCACTGGCAGGTGCCAAGTCGCTATGTCACAGGACCTCAGAGTCCCCTGGCAGAAAGGAAGGATAGAGTCATGAGCACATGAGCCCAACCCGAATCCAGGTATAGCCCCCCATCAAACCACAGCCATGTCCCATGACCAGCTCTGGGTCCAGTGTCTCTTTGGTTGACCTTTACAGTTCGAGGACAGGATGGAGAAGCCGGTGTTTTAGCTGTTTTAGCGATTGGATGGCTCGTGCGTGACCAAGTGCCCTGCAGAGTGGGTGTTGGCCTGGCAGATACGGAAACTCAAGGTCATACACTGGCTTTTTGATGGCCAGAGAGGCGTCTTTCAGTGCCTTGCGACCCAGGGATGGCCAGGGAGTACATTGCAGCTCCTTGTGCAAGTGGGTGATGGTACTCTGCCCTGGCCTGGTCCTTTCTGAGCCCAACCACACAGCAAGCCACTCTAACAACAACTGTCCTTGGTCCCTGTGCATCCGGACCAGGAGGGTCTTAGGCTCATTTGCTTTTGTTTTGGTTTTGGTTTGTTATGGTTTGGGTTGGTTTTTAGGCCACACTCAGTGATGCTCAGAGGTTACTCCTGGCTATGCGTTCAGAAATTGCTTCTGACTCTGGGGACCATATGGGATGCCGGGGATCAAACCCAGGTCCGTCCTGGGTCAGCCACGTGCCAGGCGAACGCCCTATCACTGTGCTATTGCTCCAGTCCCAGTCTCAGGCTCATTTGTACTCAGAGTAGGGTGAGTCGATTCCTCTTCTTCCCAAATAGCTTTAATGCCAAGAAGCTTTTTTGTCCCACGTGTGGGAGTGTGTTTGGGTCTAGACCTCTGCTCCAGGTTGATGCCCCATGTCCAGGAGTCCTTCCTTCTGCCAAGGCAACAGAATTTGCCTGATTTCACCTCCTCTCAGAACTCCGCATACTCCATGGTGTGTGTCCACCGCAGCTTGTCCATCTGTCCAGCAGTCATCTGGCATCTGCACTGTGTCCATCTTATGGCCACTGGACTACAGGTTGCCCAGAGAAGAGGAGGCATCTGTTTCCCAAGTGATGAAGATCATGGAAAGGGAGCAGTGACGGCCACTGGCTATGGAAGAGAGAGTTGGTCTATGAGGCTCTTTACACTTTTCATTTGGCTCTTCTGCGTGCTGGGCGGCCGCTCCAGGAGTCAGGACTCTGCTCCTAGCTTCTGTCGGTGCGCGCCCTGTGTGGCTCTCAAAATAAATTTCAATCATGGTTTTGGCGAGATTTGGCTCAGTTGAAAAAAAAAAAAAGGTTGCCCACCACTGGTCTATGGGCTTGCCTATAGGCTGATCTACAGAGTCAAGCTTTTGAGAGTGAGAGAGGATGGGAGGGTCTACAAGGATCTTTTGGGAGAGAGCTGCCCTCTCTGTGGGCCGGAACCTTGGGGGAGGGATTGGGCCTTCGGGGAGGGTGTGGTGCTGGAATGAAGCCTGAATTTGTCTCTAGGTAAAGACTTTCCAAACTATAATAAAATAGTTTATCTAAACTCAATAAAAACGGAGGTGGTGGTGATGATGGAATAAGACACTTCTAATTAAGTTGATTCCAAGGTACTTGACTTTTCTGAGAAATAGTATTGCAAACTATAGTGTCTAAAGGGGTTGGGGAGAAAGGATAAGAGAGAGAAAGAAAAGGCTCCAGAGGAGGCTGGGAGGATGGTGGGAGGGAAACAGGAGACACTGGTGGCTGGAAATGTGTCCTGATAAAGGGTTTTGCATGACTGACACTCTATCACGGACAACTTTGTACCTGTGAACAAAATCAACCAACTGTATTATAAACATTCTTGTAACCACTGTAACCACGATGTTGATTTATTTTTTAAAAACTAAGCAAAAGTTGGGGCTGGAGTGGTGGCGCTAGAGGTAAGGCATCTGCCTTGCAAGTGCTAGCCTAATATTGACCATGGTTCGATCCCCCAGCATCCCATATGGTCCCTCCAAGCCAGGAGCCATTTCTGAATGCAGAGTCAGGAGTAACTCCTGAGCATCAAATGGGTGTGGCCTCCCTCCAAAATGACAAAAATTAAGCAAAAGCTCCTTCTCCATTTCCCCCTCTATGACCCCTGTTCTATGCTCCTCCCATGCACCTTCGGTGGCATGGTTCTTTGGATTCTTGGATCTCACATCACAACTGGAAGCCAGAAAATCTGGGTCTTCCTATGCTGGTGTCCACTACCTCTCATCCCTACACAGAGTGTCCACCCAGGTCCCAGCTCTCTGTTCCCTCCACATTCAAATTTGAGAAGACACGGAGTGGGGAAAAGGAGTTGGACAAAGATGACCCGCCCCTTGCTTTGAGCCCCACTATAGTGAATCTCACCTCACTTGTCTGCACGGTGTCAGGCTCTGAGGACCTGCTGCGTGCCCAGAAATGCTGGCTCAGGGGGGCAAATGGGTAGGATCCACACTCCAGAGCAGACCCCAGGCCACTCCCAGGACGACCATAACTGCTCATGTGTTTAATGTCTGGGCTACACAGAGCGAATCTGTAGTCTCAGCCATCCCTGATCTTGTGGGTCCCAGAATCACAACGCCCGAGCAGCCACTCCAAGGACAGGTCTAGATCACGGAGCTAAACACCGTGCCGGGCGCTTCCGACTTTTTACTTGGGAAATTACTGAGCTCCTCTGGGACAACTGTACCGGGCTTGGGATAAAAATATTAAAATTCTATTTAGATGTACCAGGCTTTAATGCAAATTTTTAACCATAAAAACCAAACGCTCCATTCAGTTAAATTAATAGAATTACAAAAAGACGTAATGGTAGCAATTAAGTCTTGAAAATGCAAATTTTATAGTCAAGGACAATTACCTCATTTATAGTATATTGGAGTGTTGCCAGATGAAGGTAATTTGGATCCACTGTTCACAGTTACATCATGACGGATCTCTCCAGCTCATTAGTGCAACCACGATGGGTGAGAAGTTAGGCATTAGGGGGAAAGCAGAGGGTGCTTGACCTTTAGAGCAAAACTAGAACCAGAATCCACTCACGAATTTATCAAATATGTAATGAGTACTGATCATCTAAAATATTAGGGATTATTTTTTTCTCCCTTGGAGGGGGGAAAATCTCTTTATTTTCAGTGTCCACACAATTCTATACTGTGGAGCTGAATTTGGGAGTGGCTAGTGGAAACCCTCACGTTTCCTCACATAGGACCTGCTCTTGTGATGGGAATGAAACCGAGCCTCCTTGTCAAAGAACAATAGATCGTTTTTATTTTTTTACAAATAATCAGTTCCTTGATTTGAGCATGCTTAAACTCATCTTTGGTGTCTTCAAATCACGCAGCTGTGAAATTGTACCACCTCGGTGATTATTTGTGACATTTTAATATTTGGCTTTATGTTCGCTAATGCTCTTGATTTTCATGTTATCATCTACGCTGCCGTTCAATTACGCGCCACCCACAACTTCATGCTTTCCACGTTTCAGGAAGATGAGTAACTTTGGAGGGAGAGAGGGAGAGTGATTTCATGAGACATCGGTTTTCCAGACACCTACAGTCATAGTTTCTTAATCCTCATTGCTTCCCCGCCATCTTTTTGATGTTCATCATTATTATTCTTTCTAGAAATGTAATCTGAAGCAACATCCTTTGTAATTATGTCCTTCATGCTAGGATTTTGTGCAGATGATGGTTTCCATCCTCCCTCCCTTACCTGAGTGCCTGCTTCCCTCTACCACAACCTCAGTGGCCCCTTGCTCCCCCATCCAGGCCCCACCCCTGCCATGGTCAGCTCAGTTCCGTAGAGTAGAGAGTAATCATGTCCTTTGCCTTGGCCATGCATTCTTCCCTCACCGTATTTTCTTGTAGCCTACAGATAAGGGACAGTTCTGTGTCTGTCCCCCTCCTGGCTGACTTCATTTAGCATGACACTCTCTGCAGGTTCATCTGTGTAACTCAACTCATCTGGTTCCATTGTTCCTGGTAGCTGATCAATATCCCTCCCACTGTGTCTGTGTCACAGTTTCTTCACAGTTCATGGACACTTGGGTTGTACCCAGATTTGAGCTGTCAAGAGCAGCACTATCATGAACAAAGAGTTGTGACTGTCTTTCCTGAATTGAGTTTTTGGGTGGTTGGAGTAGATGCCAGGAAGTGGGATTTCTGGAAGAAAAACTACTAGAGTTTTGTTTTGTTGAGATATGTCTCTACTTCCCTCCAAAGATGTTGAACCAGGCCTTGTTCTTCCTGGTGATGAATGAAAGCTTTACTCTCACCACTAAGTTGATCTTCACCAAAGCCCACGTTGCCCAGAATCCTCTCCTCTTCCTTGTAGGGGATGCATACTCCAACCTGAACTCTCGGGTCACCCCAGCACTGTTCTCTAGAGAAGATATCCCTGCTGTCCACTTCTCTCTCCTTAGGAAGCCCCTGGACTGGGAAAGTCATAGATGCAGAGAGAAAGAAGGATATGGGTGGTGACAAAGGACTCTGGAGAGACAGAAAATAGTGAAAACATGGCCCACTGCAATAGGTGGTAAATGCTCTATTATGTTATGCTCTATGTTAGGTTACACCTTACTTTACCCAAAACAAAGATTGTCTTCCTTGGAAACCTAGGTGGGACAGGCTCAGGAGAGCCTGAGCTATCTGCCTTGACTCTGTCCTTATTCCCTCACCTGGGGTAGTTTCTGTACTTAATTAAAAAAAAAAAAAAACAGTTCTGGCAGGCAGCTTGCTGGAGATATGAGGTAGAAGACTGCCAGACTATACATGTTTCACTTTTAGCCTGGTTTGGACTATTTCATACATGACTCTGATTCAGATTTGTTCACCTGGGGTTAGAGATATGGCGTGAGGGGTGATTTTACAACTCTGGGCTCTTCTATCATGGAAGAGAGACCCATCCCCTGCCCAGAAGTTGAGCCAAGTAGTGAGAATGACCCTTCACTGAAGGAGTTAGAGATGAGTCTCTCCGTGGCAGGTGGGGGTCACCATGACATGGTTGATCTTGTGTGTGTGTGAGAGAGAGAAAGAGAGACCACATGGAAGCATCTGTGTTCTTGCCCCTAATCCGAATGACTCACATAGGCAAGTCTTTATTTGATGAGGAGACAAGAAGCCAGAAACATATCCCTAATGGGAGAGACATTGGCTTGGAGAACCCTGAAGGAGGCTTAGGCTGGTGATGGGGACAGAGGACTCTTCAATTGCTTGGGTCCCACCAGCTGAAATTTCACAGTTTTAGATTGATGGGCCCAAACTAAGGTCTCCACAGAGACACATTCAGAAGCCAGGTCCAAGGCCTGCATCTGTGCCTGAGGATGTGGCTTCTCCTTCCGGATGCAGAAGTTTCTTCTGTGTGTTTGATGTGTTGGTGTTTTCTGCACCATCCACAGTGCAGGTTATTAAGGGCTCTGATCCTCCCTGGAAGGGGTGGGTCCTTTGCAGTTTGAAGGCCCAGTAACACATCTGTGTTATCCAGTTTTGTTTCTGCTCATCAAATTTTTGGAGGATCTTTTCCTTGGAAATTTAGCAAGTAACACAAGGACCCTCCCCGCCTGTCCCCCCTGCCCCTACAGATGGTTCTGTTTGCTCCTCTGGGCTCTCTAACTTTTTGCATTTCTCTCTGAGGTGGAGGAGGTAAGCTTCCTCTTAAGGCTTGAACAGTGACTTAAATAATACTTCAAAACAATGGGGGCTGGAGCAGTAGGGCATTTGCTTGCATGCAGTTGACCTAGGACGAACTGCAGTTCAATTTCCCGGCATCCCATGTGGTCCCCCAAGCCAGGAGTGATTTCTGAGCACATAGCCAGGAGTAACCCCTAAGCGTCACTGGGTGTGGCCCCAAAACAAAACAACACCAAAAAGAAAGAAAAAAAAAACAAATGAATGATGAGCTTGTCACTGAATCGCCAACATGTGCCTCATCTGAGAAGCACTGCGACAAACCCTTTAAGTCACAGGGTGACATCAGACACAAAGAGATATTTTATCAGGGGTCCTCAAACTTTTTCAACAGGGGGCCAGTTCACTGTCTCTCAGACCATTGGAGAGTCTGACTATAGTAAAAACAAAATTTACGAACGAATTCTTATGTCCACTGCATATATCTTATTTTGCAATGAAGAAACAAAACAGATACAAATACAATATGTGGCCCGAAAGCCATAGTTTGAGGACCACTGTTTTAGATGAATCATCTTTGGTATTCTCTGATGTGCTCAGCATTACAGGAAGCCCCTAACATACCACCTGATGCCAAAACTTCCAACTTTATTCCCAAGAAACATCCCATTCAGACAAAAGTTACAGAAAATCTTTCGCTCGGGTCAAGAGTAATAGCACAGTGGTAGGATATTTACCTTGCACGTAGACAACCTGGGACAGAGCCAGGGGCTCTGGGACTCTAGGGCTCTGGGACAAAGCCATGTTATCTCGACATCCTATATGGTTCCTGAGCCTGCCAGGAGTGATTTCTGAATATAGAGCCAGGAGTAAACCCTGAACACTACCTGGTGTGGCCCCAAAGCAAAAAATATATGTATCTTTTGCTTAGGCTCTTTCTCTCTCTATCCCTCCTTTTCTCTCCCTTCTCTCTCTCCCTTCTCTCTCTCTCTCTATCTATCTATCTCTCTCTATCTCTCTCTCTCAAAATTATCATCATGCAGGTGCCTGGTGAGCATTTCAAATCTATCTGTATAGCTGTTTAGAATGGACTGCACCATCAGCATGAGTGAATAAATCAACTCTCAATAGCTGAGGGCAGGCAAGGCACATTTATGTCTTCTGGGGTCACTGGCAGTGGGCCCCAGTTCCTACAGCCCCATACAGGAGTGCAGACAGTGGGTGGATGGATCCACCAGGCCAGTCGCTTTCTGGCAGGTGAGTTTTGCAGGAGGTCACTAACTCTTTGATGTGCCTCTTCTCTCCATGGTGCCCCATAAAGTGAGTGGGCACCCCTGCATTCCTGGGCTCCTCTTCAAAGACACCCCCTTCCTGACGTTCTCGGCCACAGAGGGGCAGCTGACACGCCGTGGCGTCTGAGCGTGGCGCTCCCGTTCGTGATCATAATGGGATATTGATCAGCCTCATGCCGTGCCAGCTGAATTGCATTTCTTGACGGAGCAGTAAAGGTCACCGTGTGATTACTCGATAACTTTCCAAATACGAGAAATTCTGTTTCAAAGTGCGCTTGAAGGATTGGGCTGCGTTAGGGGCCAAGTTGGGGGGAGGCACAGAGAACGAAGCCTCTTAAATTCTAGTACCGTCTTCCAGATAGTTATGCCGGGTGTTCTGCATTAGATCTGATTAGATCCTGGAACATAAACCGTGGGATTGAATTAGGAGCCATTTCTGCATGCTATGATCATGTGACCTCTGACTTGGGAAATAGATCTTTGACTTGGCTTCATAAGCATTCACTGGGATTATTGGGACCATCCTATATTAAATAGTGCTCGTTTGAGGATATTTTTTTAATTATCCTTTTAGTGTGGTCAGACACATAAAGCATTTTGTATCAAAGTACAAAGAATAGGAACATACAGAGGTTAGGTAAGTGGGAAAATATCTGATATTCCACATAATTGTCATTCTTTTTCTCTTTTTATTTTTGTTTGGTTTGTTTAGGTTTTGCTTTGGGGACAATAGCTCTTTTGTTTTGGGGACAATAGCTCTGACCCCCGCTCTTTCCAGCATGACAGTTGGAAACCAGCCAGCAGCCGCTGAGAAGGTGCAAAGTGCTTCTTACAGGAAGGTTTCTGTGCTGACCAGCTGGAGCAAAATGGTGAGATGCCCCCCAAGAAAGGACACACGATACCTGACCGTCCATAGCGCCTTCAAAACTGGCCTTTATCTAAGCCGATTCAAGGACGCTATACTGATGGTGTCAGTGATATTGGTGGCTATCGTCAAATAGTAGTGACAATGATGATGGGAATGATAGTGCAATAATGATGGTGGTGGTGGCTGTAACAATGACGATGGTGGTGATGATGGTTGCATTGATGGTAGTGTTGATGGTGGTGACAATGATAAGAGAGGTGCTGACGATGGTGAAGAAGGTGCTAATGAAATGATGACAGTGACCCTGTTGATCAGATCACTATGAGGGTCAAAATCCCACTTGCTGGCAATGGGAAGGACACACAGACACAGGACACACAGATGCAACACTACCCCCTTGATTTACACGGAAGTGCCTGGCAGGTAATAAGATACTATGGTACAGTAAGTTGGTTTGAAAAATAACCAATTACCAATGAAGACATATATAAAGTAAATTAAATGTACAAAAAAATACAAAAACTCTCTGAATCAGCAAGCCTGCCTGATTCGGGTATGGGGGCGTCCTCTTGGGGGGGGGTCAGCCACTGCCATCCTCTATCCTCCATGTGGAAACCCACTGGGGGCCACAAAGAGCATGGGGGCAGGAGTCTCAGAGCATGGAGAGTGGGCGCACTCCTCTCAGACTTGGAGCAGAGAGGCTTGGGCAAGCAGCAGCCTCCTTTCTCAGGGTGGACTGGAGGAGTCACCCCACAAAATGAGGGCTAAAATATTTCTCTTATGCCCAGACCCCACGGGAAGGCCCTGGCCAGCTGCCACTCATGTGACTCAGCCCAGCCCAGCCCCTACCCTCTGCCCTGTTCTGCCTAAATAAACTGGCACCATTTTCCTCTCCTGGGTGGGCCCTGCCTGAAACCTTCACTCCCAAGTGCCTCTGACGGTCTATAGGGCAAAGAAAGGAGCTTTGAACTAGAAGGTTCCTTAGATCTGCCAGCACTGAGCAAGGACTCGATGATCTCAGAGGAGGGAACAGTCACCCCCACCCGCTGTCTGCTGAGGTCCCTCTGGGGCCGCACTCTCCTCCACCCCTATTCCCTGCAGTTTGCATCAGTTAAGCCACAATTCTTCCATCCTGGACACCCCTAGGAGGGCCTGCCCAGGGCTGGAACCCGTCTGCTGAGCATCGCTTTAGATGTAGCCCCAGCTGAAGGATCCGTGCGTGGCGGAAGCTGCCGCTGCAGAAATAATTGCTACCGAAGTCGAGAAAGCACCCCCTTGCTCAGCTGTTTTTCCCGGGAAATCTTGCCAAGCTGGTTTGGGTCCTTTGCTCTGTCATGTCCCAAATGCCTTCCTCACAGGTGGCCTTCAGCACATCTGCGTGGACAAGCTTTCCCATCTCGCCTTTGTTTTCTAGGTCTTTCCTTTCCTTCCCTCCCCTACCTCCTTTTGTGTTTGTTTATTTACTTATTTATTTATTTTTTATTTTGTGTATAAAGTCCTTTAATTAGCAGGGAATTATTCACAATTAATGATAGCCAATCACCACGGTGGGGAATACGCATTTTCAAAATTATGACAAACAGCCGCATGCCGTGTGATGAGACGATACAAATTACACCATAAGCAGAAAAGAGTTATGCTTGATTGGAGCAATTAAATGTTTTTCCTTTTAAAAAAATAAATAAAAGAAGGGAGAGAAAACTCCAGTGAGAATATTTTAGAAAATGGCTTTTTAATCATCTGTTAGAAAAGAGGCTGTTAGAAATCATCTGTTAGAAAAGAGGCTCTTTCTCCTAATAGTTTCCATGGGCTTCATGTTTAATCCCCTTTTTGTCTCGCCCTGGGACGCTGCCCCCCAGAAACCTGTTGACTGGGACTTTGGTTTTAATCACAGACTTCACAGCTGTCCTTTCTCCTGACGGGAAGCAATTACCGATGACCATCGCTTGGGAGGAGGAATTGGGGCGGGGGGTCCTGGAAGATCCTACCCTGCCCTCCTGTTCTGCATGGGAGCATTCTCTTCTGTCCAGCTGGACTCCCACATGCTCAGAATCTGATTTGCCCCGTATCTAATTTTTTTCTGAAAGGTCAGCCCAGATCAGAGTGGCTGGAGAGCTGTTAGCACCATGCTGGAGGTCACAGGACATTGGATTTCCCTGTGACGTTGTTCCACCACCGCCTGACACATGGGACTCCGTAGAACAACAGTTCTGGGGAACCCCATAAAACAACTGTTCTGGGGGACCCATAGAGCAATTGCTCTTGAGATTCTCCTTGAGTCATGCGCTTCAAAAACATGGCTCCAGAGATGGGGAAGGACAGCACAAAGAGGGACCCTGTCTCTCCAAGATTAATGATTACTAATCAGGCTTCACTTCTAGCCATTCCTCTTCCCTGACAGAGATCTCTGGCTGAGAAAGATAAATCTACTGTTATGACCCATTACATTACCCCCAAACATTCCTAATTCCCCCTAATGCTCATGTTTAACTTCTTTCTGGCACCTCACATTTCTGGCTGCCCCTCACTGGAGTCCTGGGCCCTGCCACCCTGCATGTATCCTAATTCCTTTTTGTCCTCTATAAGCATAGTTGGAACGGAATGAAGGGTCTCCAGCTATCAGCCTGAGATCCGTTCTTTTCCGGTCATCAGTTGGGGGAACTTATCTGGTCCCGAATGTACCTGGAGAACAGAAGTGGACTCTTGCTTACAAACTGAGTGGGAACAGAGGGGACCTGTCCCGTCCTGCAGAGCCACTAACCAGGATCCCTGCAGGGAAGAGGCGTGAATGGACAGTACCAGCTGGTCCAGACTCCAGCAGAGAGACCAACTCACACCTCACAGTCCCCCCTCCACCTCCTTCAGGTCACCTTCGAGCTTGTCCCCTCGTCAGAACCTTCTAGAATCTAAGTTCCAGTCAGTGAGGATTCAATGAGCCACACAACCACATAGATGGAACAAGAATGTCTGGCCTGGGTCCCCCTTGAGATTGAGGGTCACCCCAACAGGTTGTTGAGCCAGTTGACATGCTGGGAAAGACCCAGGCTCAGGTTTCATACAACAGCTGAGGGGTGTACTGACCTCTCAGGATCTGGGCACCAATTTGGGGGACCTCGTTAACATAGGGAGCTGTCATGCTGGAAGTAAACGAGCCCTCGGGTCCCCCAGGAATTGAACTACTGCTGCATTCAGGTCCCCAAACTATTTAGGGTCCTTTCCGTTGTGCTTCCTCCTGGTTCATTGCTCCAGAGTCACTCCTGGCAGGGCTGCTGGAGCCCTACATGGTACAGGAAATGGAACTGGGGTGAGCCACATACAGGGGAAGCCCCTCATCCACTCTCTTATCTCCCTGGTCCCAGCTCCAGTCTTTGAGCAGAGATAGAGTGTTGGATCAACTGGTCTTCATTCTATTCAGGATAATTCTTCTTTGCTGATGCTTGTCACTCAAGAGATGGAAGCAGCATTGAGTTGACACATCCTTTGGATTGGTGCCTCAGCCTACCTGTTCTCCACAGACCCCAAGGTGTGGTCTTCAGCTTCCGAATAAAGCCCCTAAGTCTCAGGGAGAAACTGTGTGTGGTTTCAGTCCTCCACATCGGAGCTATCTTGCTTGCTGGCCTTCTTAGTGCTGGGAGCAAAAAGCCTGCAATGGAAGCTCCTGACCCTGTTTTATCTCCTAACCTATGGATTATTTCCTATGTCTGTGTTTGTTTCCAGACTCACGTCTCTCCAATCCCCCGTGGTCGGTGCATGAGGCTTCGCTTCAACGGAGGCTCACACCGAGTGTATGCCCAGGGCAGACAGGAAAGTTCAGGGGGCAGCAGCCTGTTGGGGAAGGGAATCCTTTGATCCACCCACCTTGACATCCCTGTAAGGGTCCCTTCTATTTAACAAGGCCAGAGCTGACTCGAGTTCTCCACAGACAGACAGACTCACAATGACTTGAGGTCTGTATGCTCTGCTTTGATGTCTCCCTCAGCCCCTTTTCTTTGTCCTGTATGCTCTTCAGCAATGTCCACAGAAAGAACTAGCACAGCCACATCCCCATCCTCCCCTGTGGACCTGGTGTTTGCCCCAAAACAGCTTCCCTGGCAATGAAAACTGCTCTGCTGGGCCTTCAGGAATATCCTTCCAGGGCTCAGAAGGATAGCACAGCGGGAAGAGTGTTTGCCTTGCACTCGGGCAACCCGGGTTCAATTCCTGGTATCCCATAGGGTCCCTGAGCTTGCCAGAAGTGATTTCTGAGCTCAGAGCCAGGAGCAATTTCTGAGCACTGCTAGGCATGGCTCAAGAAACAAACAAAAAATTCTTCAGGCCCCCAGAGATGGCTCAGTGGTCACAAACTCGATGTGGCTCAGCCCCAAACTTAATCCTCAGCACTGCGTGACCCCTTGGGCACTGCCAGGTGTGACCCGAGTGAGCTTGGACCAAGCACTGGACCTGGAGAATCATCTGAGAATTACTGGGATCATTCGCGTGCACACCACACACACACACACACACACACATACACACACACACACACACACACACACACACGTCCCCATCTACCCCCCTGAGCACTGCTTGGAGGCTGAAAGTGAAGCAATTCAGAAGATGGATCCACTGCCCTCAAATCATGGAAACCAGCAGAGTTTGCATTTCAACCTGGAAAAACCAGTCCCCCTGCGCAGCCAGCACGGAGATGAGCTGAAGCTCGTTATTTTTGTATCCTCCCCCTGGCCCCCGCCCCCATGTTTCCAGAACCGCATGGTCAGAACTGGCCAAGTGCCTGCTCTGCCGTCTCTGCCCACCCCACCTGGACTTTGCAGTCCTGTAGCTCAGGACAGGACAGGCAGGGAAGGTGTCTGCAGTAGCGTGTCCCATGGCCTCGGGACACGGGGACACAGGGGACAGCCCCCCCCCCATGTCCTAGACTAGAGGAGGTGATACACCACACCTCATCTCCAACCCCACATCTCCATGCACCTGATCTGCCAGCCTGAGTCATGGAGCCCACAAATGCACAGGCCCTGTGGGGGGCAGAGGAGCAGAGAGGAGGCTGAGCCAGGGACAGAGAGAAGACGGAATGAGGTGGGAATGGAGAACAAACTATCAGCACGGAGGGGACCCCAGCGCTATAGCCCCTGTGGAGGTGAAGGACAGAGTCGTGTGCCTTCAAAGGGAGCTGATTCCAGGGCTGAGCTGAACTTGGGGTCCCCCTTGGACAGACAACTGCCAGTGTTTCCACATCACTGGAGGGCCAAGTCCTGAGACTCAACCTCCGGAGAGATTCACAGACAAGCTGTTCCCATTTGAGGGAAAATCCTTTCCCGGAGCCCAAGAGGAGGAGACCTGCCCGGCGTCCACTATAGACTAGTGTCCTTCTGTCTATCTGTCTTGACACCCACCCAACACCCGAAAGACATCACCCAGCGCCGTTAAGGCCCAACCTGTTGTGGAAAATGAATCAAATCCAACATTGGGACTGCAGGACTTTGGGGCCTGAGTCTTCCTTGTTCACAGAAACAGAAACGCCGGGAGACGAATCAACTGTGTAAACAGAATGGACACATGTGCGTGTGGAGTATCGCAGTCCATGTGTGCATTTGAGTCTGTGTTCATGTGTGGGTATGTGTGCATAAGTGTGCAGTGCAGGCCAGCTCCATGGCAATCTGTCTCCTCCAGCAGACTCTGGTGAACAGACTGTTTCCTGCTGTACAACACTCATCACACGCATTTACACACCTGCACACACAAATGTACACTCACACATATTCACACATACACACAGAGCCCAATTACAACATTGAATTCCTTTTCTTTTTTTCTTTTCGAGCCACACCGCATTTGCTCAGGGCCTACTCCTGGCTCTATGCTCAGAAATCTTTCTAGGTAAAGCTGAAGGGACCCTATGGGCTGCTGGGGGTCAGACCCCAATTGGCATCCAGGCCAGGCAAGCACCCTGCCCATTATACTATCTCTTTGGCCCTTTCAACACCAGTTTCATGCTGGACACCCCCTCCAGACACACTCTCTTACTTTCTCCTTTCTTCTTTTTCTTTCTTTCTTTCTTTCTTTCTTTCTTTCTTTCTTTCTTTCTTTCTTTCTTTCTTTCTTTCTTTTTCTTTCTTTCTTTCTTTCTTTCTTTCTTCTTTCTCTTTCTTTCTTTCTTCTCTTTCTTTTCTTTCTTTTTCTTTCTTCTTTCTTTCTTTTCTTTATCTTTCTTTCTTTTTTCTTTCTTTCTTTCTCTTTCTTTCTTTCTTTTTCTTTCTTCTTTCTTTATCTTTCTTTTTCTTTCTTCTTTCTTTTCTTTCTTTCTTTCTTTTTCTTTCTTTCTTTCTTTCTTTCTTTCTTTCTTTCTTTCTTTCTTTCTTTCTGTGTTTCTTTCTGTCTTTCTTCTCTCTCTCTCTCTCTCTACACACACACACACACACACACACACACACACACACACACACACCAGTCCCATTTCAGACAGATGGAGCCCAAGACCAGTCTGCAGGGGTCGTGTTGTGAGCTGAAGTTTAGTCTCTGAGCTCTGGAGGAAAAGGGTAGCTGGACCCAACTTTTGAGCATCAACCCCTGAACCGGAAACAATCTCCCCCATCTATGTCCCCAGTGCACTTAGCAGTTTCTCCACCTTCCCACCTCTGCCTCGACCTGCCCTAAATCAACTAGTTTGGATGGGAGTTCCTGGGTGCTGGAAGAGTGAAGAAGAGACTTAGGGATGGTCTTGCTGTCTCCACGAAGGGCATCAGGCAGCACCAAATATCTTGTAAGCTGAAGACAACCAGAGAGACACTCTCAAGTCCCAGGAACAGCCTGAGAGGCACTCTTGAAACCTCCAGCTCCCTCCATCCACGTCTTCCACCCTGGACAGCCCCCTCTTAGCTGGGCACCCTGCTTAGGGTTCTGACACGTCTTAATGAGGTTGACTCAGTCGATGCTTTCCTAGAGACTCAGCAGAAGCCTCGAGGATGGATTCCTGCCTCTGGTTTTCACATTTGAAAAGGAAATAAAAGGTTGGGTTTTGTTTTTGTTTGTTTGTTTGTTTTTCAGGCACTCCGGATGGGCCTGAGCGGTTCAGAATCTGAGACAGAGCTTAATGCTTTCTCCTCTAAGTTTATTTCTGAGCTATTAATTTGCTATCATGTTTTGGGGGGGGGACTTGTCAAGTTCAGAGTTAGTTTTTGTTCTCCCCCATCTGCAAAATAGGCACCCATTTGAATTATGACTTTCCTACAGGACTAACATCTGCACCCACAAATCATGCATATAAATCAATTACCCAGGTCTGTGTACTAGAAATGCAGCCATTAATTAAGCAATGTCAGATGCTGTGAACCGTGAAGTTCATTACATCTTTAGCATTCAGAACCGAGAATTCTTCGAAGAAGAGGACCAAGTTTACCTAATAGTTAATGAAATTAAGCCGGGTTGTTGCCAACTTTCTTATTTTCTGCCTGATTCGGTGTTTAAATGTTTATGAATCAAACACTAGCTGCCGAAAGGAGATATGTGGAGATGTAATTACTGGTAAGTTATAACACACCCGAGGACTCATTAGGCCAGACTTGGGAGTTTTAAGATCACCAGGATAATGCGGACTCCGAAAAACTCTGTGTTTTTCTGGGCTTGGAGCTGGAAGACGTAAATGCTGCCGAATTTGTCCTGGCTGAGTGGAAACTCTGATGATGGGTCGTGATTTATGAGCTGATTTGCATGTGTGACTCTCAAGGCTGCACCTGCAGGGCCCTCCAGAACCCAAAGTTCCAAGGCAAACTCCCTGGGACAGGGTCACTGGGTACCCATCTACCGCCTCCCTGGGAATCGGCCAGCAGGGGCTTGACAGGATTCAGCAGGGCTGGGCAGGACTGGGTGCAAATGGCCCCCTTTCAGGCCTGCATGTGTGCTGCAAATGACCTTGTTCAAAGTCTGCAGACATGTGGGCACCTTTCCTCACTGCCCTGCTGGCTGGAAACACCTGTATCTCCCACATATCCTCTCCAGGGGCTCCAAATCCCCCCAGCATCTTCTTACACTCTTTTCTCTCTCCTCACTCTCCCCCCTCTCTGTTTTTCTCTCTACTTTCTCTCTCCCCTCTTGTTCTCTTTCTCTCTGTCTCTGCTTCTCTCAATATCTGCCTCTCCTCATTCTCCAGCTTTCTGTCTTTCTCTTCTCTCCTCTCTCTCACTTTCTCCTCTCTCTCCCCTGTTCTAACCCTATAAGTAGGAAGACCTTTTCTCTCCTCCTTTCCTCCCCCATTGTCTCTTTTGGAGGTGCAACTTCTCTTAAGTGACGCTCAGGGACCCCACCAGGGACTCTTGGCCAACCAAGCCCAAAGGTCAATTCAAGGATTCCAGGCAGCCACAGATCCCAAGACCCCCCTGAGTGGTGCTTATGTGTCTTCACCCCACACCCAGCAGTGCTGGGGGCCAGCTGGGCCCAGAATCAAACCTGCTGGAATGAGGATGTCCTGCCTCCCACCGTTACCAAGAAAAACTCCTCCAGGTCTTCAGCATTGAATGTTGGGATCTCCAAGCTGTGTTGTGTTTTCAGATCAAAAGGGCCTTTTAGAGGAGCCGGGAGACTGGGTAGGGCAGGCTCCTTGAGCTAGTGAGCACCCCTTTAGGGGATCTGGCTGGGGGGTGGGGAGCGCACCCAAAACTGGTCCCATCCCCTGCTGAGCCTACAGCCCATCCACAGTGGGGTTCCTTAACCCTGCAGAACTCAGAGGGAAGGACTGAGCTTTTCCAAGATTCCACTAGCATTCACAAGGGCCAGCTAATTTCTTACATCCTCGAGTGTCTGGGCTCCTTTTAGTGTCACAGTAAAAAAAAAAAATTATTAATTAATTAAGATATTCCCAACATGTGAGATGTTGCCTGCTTCGTCCTCTGAGAGCTCTTAGAAGCAATTGGCTAAAACTGGTTGAAGAAATGTGGCCAACTGCCCACAGTTGGGTGCTGGTTGGTTTCAAGTTGAGGAGAATTGCATGTGACATGGCTGTACGTAGCATTTGGGGGCGAAGTGGCCCTTTTTGGGGCCCTGCAGTCTACAGGTGATCTTGTTGAGAAAACGCATGCTGATGCTGTTGGAACAGGTGACCAGGAGGAGAAAATTCCCGGGAAAAGGGGACCTGTCTTCACCGAGTCAGTGCTGATGGTTCCATAAATCTGGGGAGTCCACGGAACCCCCACCTGGAACCTGCTGCTGAGAACTTCCTGGCTCATGTCCCAATGTCAAAAATAATGAGCCCACCCCCAACCCAACTCTGTTTCCTGGCCTGGAAACACTCCCAGGGGTGCTGGGGGATTTTGTCATGTGGTTTAAGTTTCAATAGGTAAAGGATTCATTTCCACTTTAGACAAGCTTATAAAATTTCTTTTCTTCGGAGAAATAGCACAGTGGCATTTGCCTTGCAAGCAGCTGATCCAGGACCAAAGGTGGTTGGTTCGAATCCCAGTGTCCCATATGGTCCCCCGTGCCTGCCAGGAGCTCTTTCTGAGCAGACAGCCAGGAGTAACCCCTGAGCACAGCCGGGTGTGACCCAAAAACCAAAAAAAAGAAAAAAATTCTTTTCTTTTTTTTAAAAAGGGCTTTTTTAGCTTTGGCAAATCAGCTAAAATAAAATAATCAATTCCATCATTTTATTCATGATTATTTGATTGATGATGATGAACGGGTGATATTTCAATGTCTTCACAAGGCCTCAAATCCCAAGGCTCCAGTGTTGAAATAAAGAGCCAGAGAAATAGTACAGGGGTGAAGGCTCTTGCATTGCAATATAGTCAATCCTGCTTCATATAGGGTGGGTGAACCCTAACAACTCACAGGCTTCCCCAAGCCTGATCGATCCTGACCCCCAAGCAGGGATCCAGGATCACAGCCAGAAATACAAAGCCATGAAATGAGGAGATGAAAGGTTGACAGAGTCATGTTAAGTAGGAGCTTAGGTGAGATGGTCTCCTCTTCTGGACTGGGGGCAACAGGGGGCGTCAGGGGGTATGGGGACATGCCAGACAGTTCCAGACAGGCATTACCCACCTGACACCTTCCTATCCCCACACGTACTTTCAAATCCCCGCCATGAAACCCCTCCCTGTTGGGGTCAGGCCCTCCCCACCCCATCAAATCCAGCCCATGAAATCTACTGGCAAAGACCCCTCTTCACTGCCAAGCATGACAACTCACAAGAACCTCAGGCAAGGCCTAGCCTGTGAGTCCAGGGTCAGAGCTCTGTCTCAAAGCTGAGCAGCCCCAACCCTGGCACATGGCAGACAAGGAGGGCCCTTCTTTCCTACTGCATCCCTGTAACCTTGTTACAAATGTTGGAGAAGCCCTCTCTCTGAGGCATGTTCCCTGGGCACAAGGGAGCCAAGTACGTCTTAGCCTTCATCAGCATTGTTGCTTGGATTTCCATGTGGTGGAGAGTTTGGTCCCCACTTCTGAGCTGCATAGACTTGGCTGGAACAAGACAACTAAAATGCCAATATTTGGGGGGGGGGTTGGTTTACAGGAGTTGGCGGGTTTGGTTTTTGCTCTTCATCTGCACAGGTAAATGCATAAAAAACTTGACCAATAAAAAAGACAACTAAGATGTCCACATTTTTTTGTAGTTTTATTGTTTAATTTTTTTTAGTAACCTTCATAATGTTTTCAAGAATGGGTGGACTTATTTATATATATCAAAGTGCATAAATTTTCCTTTCCCCATAATCTCACCCACATTTGCTATTTCTTATCTTTTTTGTTTTTGTTTTCCATTTTTAATTTTTTAAATAATATTATTGATTATGGTCAGTGCTTTGCATTCTAGAATCTTGCAGAGGGTGTGACATCAGCAAGGCTCCATGAAGATAATGCACCAACTCCAGACCTACCCCATGGCAGCCACTTTCTCCCACCATAGCCTCAGCATCCCCTCGCCCCATCCCACCTCAACACCCCATCTCATTGCCATGATTGGAAGAATGAAGCTCACTAAGTGCATGATTTTGTTTTGGCATTTTGGGGTGGCCACATCCTGACACACTCAGGGGTTACTCATAGCTCTGTCCTCAGAAATCACTCCTGGAAGGCTCAGAGGACTATGTAAAATAATTGAGTTTGAACCTGGATCAGCATATGCAAGGCAAATATTCTAGTGGCTGTGCTATCACTCTGGCCCTCCACATGTATGATTTTAAAATAACCCATTGCTAAGGCTCAGTTGTCCTTTCAGAACATTCTGGAGTCCCCTAATTCCAGGCAAGAGGGGTTAGTGATTGCTGTAAGTTTTGCTCTCTGAGACACAGCAGGTGTTGACAAGTGCTCGGGAGTAACAGAAAGGCAAGAGCAATGCTGGCAACTCAACGTGCTCTATTGAGAAGACACCTTAGACAGAGAAAATACTGACATTCCAGGGCCAGAGAGATAGTACAGTTCCCTAGAGCACTTGCCTGGCTGCATGCCACATGGGGTCCCTTGAGCCCTGCTTGTATTGATCCTTGAGCACAGAGCCAGGAGTAATGAGCACTGTTGGGTGTGCACTGAGTACTTCCAGGAAGGACCAAAAATGTCCCGTTCCAGGGTATGGAGAGAAAGGAACTCCCACTCATCACTAGAATTTTATCTAGTCTAGCCTCTATGGAAAACAATATGGAGATTCCTCAAAAAAACTGGAAATCAAGCTCCCATATAATACAGCTATACCATTCCTAGGATTATACCCTAGGAACACAAAAACACAATACAAAAATGCCTTCCTCACACCTATATTCATTGCAACACTATTCACATTAGCCAGAATCCAGAAACAACCCAGATGCCCTTCAACAGATGAATGGCTAAAGAAACTGTAATACATACACACAATGGAATATTATGCAGCTGTCAGGAGAGATGAAGTCATGAAATTTTCCTATACATGGATGAACATGGAAACTATTGTGCTGAGTGAAATAAGTCAGAGGGAGAAAGAAAGACACATTCATTCATCTATGGGTTTTAAGAAAAATAAGACATTATCGAAATAATTCCCAGAGACGAGGGTCAAAAATACCGGCTCACGATATTAAGCTCACCATAAAGAATGGTGAGTTCAGTTAGAGAAATAACTACGCTAACAACTACAATGACAATGGTAGTGAATGAGTAAAGTAGAATGTCTCTAAGACAGGCAGGAGTTGGGGGAGGAGAAAGGGAGGGCACTGGTGGTGGGAGGATTGCACTGGTGAAGGAGTTGTTCTTTTTGTGACTGAAACCCAATGAAAAACATGTTTGTGATCATGGTTCTTAAATAAAGATATTATTTTTTAAAAAATATCCCAATGCCTATAAGTAAATATGTTGATCTGAGAAATAAGGCCCGATAGAGTTTTGACCTTGCCTGTCCAATAGGCATGTACCTTAGTATATTTTGGGACGTGTGAAATCTTCTCTAATATTTCTCAGAAATAGAAACAGAGTTTAGCTACTTAAGGGAAGAAGTTCTTGTCCTGTTTCCTGCGAAGCCTCATTTGTTTTTCTTCGATAATTAGCTATAACTGCCTTGAAAATGATTAGCCATAATGAAACCAAGGTTCTCCGGAAAGAGAGCCCTCATAGATACTTAGCTGGCGCGAATTGAATGGAGAAGCCTTGATTAAAAACATACACCTAATTTCACATAAAAAGGCTGATTTCTCCCCAAAGATCAACTCCAGGTGCCATTAAGATGGGAACACGGCATATGAATATTAATTAATCAAAAACGGATTTCTACGATGCCCCCGATGAGAGTGAACGCGGGCACACTTGCACATGTTCTCAGAAGCCAGGTGAGCCAGCGTGAGAAGTCATTCACAGGTGAACTCAGTTGAACGGGATTGGGACTTTCTCCAGTTGCTGCCTCAGAACCCTTTAATTCCAGATAATAACCAGACACGGAGCATGTATGATATGCGAGAAGCTGTGACACTGTCATTTGGAAGTTTTCAAAAGTTTTATATGTAATATATATGTGTTATATATATTTTATATATTTAAGGGCTGGAACAATAGCAGAGTGGAGAGGGTGTTAGCTTGTCTCTGACCCACCCAGGGTCCATTCCTGGCATCCAATATTGCCCTCTGAGCCCCCCAGCAGTGAGTCCATAGCTCAGAGGCTGAAATAATCTCTGAGAACCAACAGGTGTGGCTCCAAACATAAAAATAAAGTCTCTTGGGCCAGAGTGGTGGCACAGCAGTAGGTCATTTGCCTTGCACGGACCTGGATTCGACCCCTGGCATCCCATATGGTCCTCCAAGCCAGAAGCGATTTCTGAGGGCATAGCCAGGAGTAACCCCTGAGCATTACCAAGTGTGGTTTCCCCTCAATAAATAAATAAAAGTCTTTTTTTTTTATCTAGACACTGTTCTACAAATTTGCTTGTAATCATGTTTTAGGCAAATCCACTCCCAGTCTCCACCATGACCCGGGTTCCTCCCACCCCCAGACTGAGACTTTGAGGGGTAGATTTTTAGATTTTTTTTTTCATTATTGTCTCGGGGGCCTAGTGGCTCAGATTTCTACAGACATTTCATGTCTATACCCCAGATGAGTCCTAAAACCCTCGTCTCTTGTCTTTGCGATTTCTCCCAATTTCTCCCAAGCTCCCTTCTCTCCCTCTCCTTAATCAGCATTTTTATCTTTGGTATTTTGGTCTTTCTGGTACTTTGATATTTTGTCTCTGGTTTGGTATTTCTTATCTCAAGCCAGCCTTTGCCCATCTCTGATGCCTTGTATTTCCTCATCATGCCATGCCATCTGCCACATGCAAGCCACAAGTGTCCTGTCCTTCTGACTTAGCCACTTCACAGTCTAGGAAGGATGGAAACAGGGGAGCAGAAAGGTGAGGAGTGGAGCTTTTGGGGCTCAGAGTTTGTCAGGCTGAGGAATCCCCTTCCAGGATGGCCTCAAGCTGCCAAGTGTCGACACTAACAAAAAAGAAGAGGTTGGAGCCCTGGCAGCCACACACTGGTAAACTGGTACTGAGGGCCACACACGGCCCCTGGCTTTCTCCTCTCCCTAAGACACAAGTTATCTGAGGTCCAGCTGGACCCCTGAGCTCTGCCTTCATCAGCCCCTAGAGGCAGCTGTGGAGACTTGGGAGGAGGGAGATGAACACTGCTAGGGAGCACGGACGAGCAGCTGGGGAGCAACTGGTGATCAGCAAAATCAGGCTACAAGGTGACAATAAAAAGTAGGAAACAGCAGTTGGGGTTCAGGCCCAGATGGTTTTGGGGCTCTACTGCCCCAGAACTGTGATTATTTCACAACATCAATGATGAAAATGCTGAGACAGAAGACTTGGGGACTGGGGGCCAGCAACTGTTCTCACCCCCGTCAGCTAGTGGCTCAACCCCTGCAGACCCAGTTCCTAAGAGATGGGCCCCCCATCCTCAGGTACTGCTGACAGTTGCAGAAACAGGGATCAAGACAACAGAGCACATTGGCATCCCAGAACAGAGCAGGGCGAGGGATCCTTCCTCCTGCCCCTTTCATGATACCCCAAACTCCTTTCTCTTTTCCTGGCCAGTAATACCCAAGGTGCCCCCCCCTCAAGCATGTCAGAGATTAGATTGTTTTAAACACCTGAGCTTAGCCCTGGCTCTCAGCATCAATAGGAGTTCATGAGCTAAGAATTCCTGTAACAGGTTCTCGAAGCAATGTCTCCCCAATTTTTCCACCATGTCCAGTCCCAGAACCGGCACACTGGGGCCATGAGAATATCTGTCAGACTGAGGTTAAATAAAAATAGTGCTGAGAGATAATTCAGAACTTGCTTAGATGCAGCTGACCCAGGTTCAACCCTGGCACCACCTATAATCTCCACATCTCCAGGAGTAAGCCCTGAGCAGTGCCATGTATACCCCACGTCCTTCCCAAAAAATGTCCCCAATGAAGTAGCTCAAATGACAGACTGTCAAACACGCTGTTGACGTAAACAAGGACGCGCCATCCCGTCTACGCTGCTGGCCCAGCCATGTCGGGCGGCATTTGGAAACGGTTACATGCCTTTATGTCTGTTCACCTTGGTCGGATGGAAATAACAACACGGGTTGTTTTATGTGTTAACAACAGTGATCTCTTGGGCTAAGACCATGTAGAGCCAAGCAGAAGCCTAGGGCAAAATTTTGAGAGTGGAATTATAAATCCCTGAAAATAGAGATTTATAATGAAAATCTGGGGACCCTCAACCCAATGGAAAGACACCATCCAAAGGCTTCCAGAAAAAATGCTTGAAAATAGGATGAACAGAGGAAAGGGGGCATGGGTGAACTATTTATTGAGGTTCCTTTTCTTGGCACCTCAAGACATGGCACAACCTCAGCCAAGGTTTCTGCTCAAGTCAGCCAGAAGACTAGAGTGTAAGAAACCCTATGGGAAGGAAGAAGACGCCCTTCCAGGGGAAACTCTAATAGCCCCATCGACCTATAAAACTTTTACAGCCTCGTCTTATTTGCACAGAGATTACATCCCCAATGCTCAATGCCAAAGACACATGTTAATCAGCTCGTGACTTTTAATTAAGCAATATGCAAAAGGAGATTCCCATTAAGCTGTGATTTGTGGGCTGGTCCATCACCATGCACCCCCCATAACAAGCTACAAACTGAGCCGTCTTGCAATGGCACGAGGAAAATGGACCACAGTGGAATGTGGCCCGCACAGTGGTATTTTATTGCCAGTTCCAGGAATTACTCGGTTCCATCAGAGCCCAGGACAGAGTGGCCCCAGCACCCCAGGGTTCCAGGGGGACAGAGGGCTCATCCTCTGGGCTTTTTGTCAGACACAGCGTGTCTCCTCCAGCTAATTATCACACATCTAAGAGCCTGACCTGAGGGGGCTCAGGGCTCCTCTCTCCTCAGAAACCTGAGGAGGGCAGCCCTGGGTTTACATGCAATTTATGAGTGCTGGGACATGGAGGAATGCAGTGACTCTCATCCTGGCTTAACTCTTGGTTACAGGAATAGCCTGTAGTCCCTCAGGTAAGAACTTATGTTTCCATCCACACAGTCTTTTGTTGTGATTTTTAAGAGTATATATCAAAGGAGCAGTCTATTCTCTGTGGGAAAATCCACGTACCATAATCCCACGTAGGAAGGCAGAAGCAGGTCTGGAGCTGGGTTACCCCAGGGAAAATTCAAACTAGGCTGGACACAGGCCAGGGACCTTTTCACCATATGGAATGAGAGAAGAAGAGGCCAGCTGGGACTGAAGTATCTATTGGGGAGATAGTATCACCCCCATGGGTGGTGGAGAGGAACTAAGATAAACAACCTATCTAGAAGTTCTTTCCGCCCAGGTGGTCTTTGACAGGTAAAATAGAAAATCATCATAGTTAAGAGTGAAGGCTGATACAGCCATGATAGTTTAGGATGAAGGCTGGTTAACCCAACAACTTTCCCAACATATTTTTGAGAATGGCTTCATTATTTTTATTTTGTTCCAATTTCACAAGGTAGAGTCAGGGCATGAAACTGTCTGAAGTTTACACACATAGTGATTGGCCAGACATATATGTTATGAAATGGTTATCCCAGTTTTCACATGGCAAAAGAAGCTCAGGCTAAAATAGAGACTCGAAAATGGAGGAGCATAGTTTGAACATAGTGCATCAATAAAGGACTATACGAGACTAACAAAGTACTCCCATAGCTCAACAAGCAATGAAACAGCCAATAGTTCCACCAAACACTGGAAGGAGGGAATGAGCAACACTCCCGAAGAAGACTTGGATAGTTAGGAGTTGGGTCAGTGCTTGTATCAGGGAAAGACAAACCCACATCAGCGAGGCATTACTTTACACCTGGCATATATCTGGCATACATCACAAAGATGGCCAATACTCATGTCCATAAAGAAGTTGGGGTTCTCATTCTTGGGGGGTGAGAATGTCATTAGATTCAGTATCTGTGGAAATCAATGTGGGAAGAAAACCCACTTCAATTTGGGGGCGAAGAGATAGTCTAGCAGGTAATGGCGCACTTGCTTGCCACATGATGACTCCGATTTGATCCTCGGCACCCAATAGGGTCCCCAGAGCTCACCAGGAATGACCCCTGAGCACAGAGCCAGGGTAAGTTCTGATCATTTTGAGGTCCCCAAACCAAAAAGTAAAATAAAATAGTTCTGTCACCAGCTGAAAAGGATCCAGAGAGACGTACAATGCAAAGAAACAGCCAGACACAGCACATGGAGACACACTAGCATATGTAAATACATATGTGTGTGCCTGCATAGAAAGGGTGTGAGTATATGGGTATGTGTGTTGTGTGTCGTGTGATTAAATTGTAGGGTGTATTTTTATGTGTCATGATGTTCCTGGGATGAAGTTACATGGAAAGAGACCATTGTGAGGCCGGAGTAATAGCATAGCAGGGAAGGCATTTGCCTTGCACACGGCCCATGAAGGTTCAATCCCTGGGATCCCATAGGGTCCTCCAAGTCTGCCATGAGTGTTCCTGAGTGCATGGCCAGGAGGAACACCTGAGCACCACCCCCAAAAAGAAAGAAGCATGATGAACAAGCACTGATGAAATGGGACCACACGAAGCTAGCTGGCTTCCTCTCTGCCGGGCCAAGTATTATCAGCTGATGTATTTAATAAAAGCGAGGACCAAGGAAGGAAGGCTGGAAATGGAGCTTCCCGTCGAATGCTCTCACGCTGTGATTGTTGAAGTGCTAAGTAATTTGCTTTTAGTGCACATACTACTTAGCACCATATTTAACTGAAGGATGAAAATCACTCATTTTTCATCCACTTGCTCAGCTGACATAGGGTGCAATCTATCTATGGTCCCCGAGCTTAATACAAGAAACAATTTAAGAGATCTCATTTTTAAATGTATAGCCGGCATTTAAATTTTTAATTCCTCCTCGGTTATATTTTTAGTCTTTAATAGAATTTAAATTTCAAATGGATAATCTATGGGGCAGTAAGAACACAGTAGGTAACCAGCAAAATGGGATGTGCTGGAAGGATTTTGTTTTTAATTTACAGTTCTCACGTATGACCATATTTTAACTTGGAAATGATCTCTGAATGATAAAGACAATCTCTGTGAAGGAGGCCAGCTGGAAATGAACTATAACTCTACAAAAGAACCTTCCGATGAAATTAGACAAACTATGAAAAATATGGGGAGTTATTGGATAAAGCTACTCTTGTTTTATTAATGATTCTTGAAAACTTATTAGCATTTAAATTATCTTTAATATACTGTGATGCTGAGAAAAACAAAAAAACTGGATTTTATAGATACAAGTGACATACATCGTCCCCAAAACAGCCTGTCCTAAATTTAGTCAGTATTTTAGTTAAGATAAAAGTCACCCAATTTGCTTAGAGTTAATGATGAAAAGGCATACACAGATAGAAATCCTCTACCTACCTACCTGCCTGCCTACCTACCTATCTATCTGTCTACCTACCTACCTACCTACCTACCTATCTATTCATCCATTCATCTATACACTCATTCACACATCTATCCATTCATTTATCTATCTGTTTATCCATCCATCCATCCATCTATCTCTATCTCTCTCTTTCTCTCCTCTCCACTCTCCTCACTTCTATCTCTCCTTTTTCTCTCATCTATCCTCTCTCTCCATTCCTGTCTCTTTTTTTCTCTCTCTCTCTCTTCTCTCTCACTGTCTCTCCCTCCCTTCTCCCCTCCTCTTCTCTCAGGGAGTGATTACCTAACTTTGTAAAAGACCACAGAAAATGAGAGGGGTTGGTTAAAGAATTAAAGGTTCCTTGGAAAAATTTCCTTAATTTTCGCATTCATTTGGTGTGAGCCAGGAAGCCAGGGTGGGACCTGCCTCTTG
This sequence comes from Suncus etruscus, assembly GCF_024139225.1. NCBI lineage: Eukaryota > Metazoa > Chordata > Mammalia > Eulipotyphla > Soricidae > Suncus > Suncus etruscus. Next base: position 62,379,227 of record NC_064865.1, on the reverse strand, counting down.
AGTGTGAATGGTAGCATTGAGCCCCAAATGGACAAGGGGCCTAACCTAGGCTCGGTGGGCCATGCTGCTAACACCTTTCCCCACCACACCCCTATTCTCAGTGGAGAAAGTCTCCATGAACTCATCTGCCATGTATTAAGGTCAGCCTTAACACGTGAGGATGCCAGCCTTGCCTGCTAGGGTCACCAAACCCCACACACGTGAGTCCTTCTCACTTCAGTCTGTGTGACGAAACCTCCCCAGGACAAAGTGAGTTAAGGTCACTTAAGGTCACATTAAGGTCATTAAGGTCATCTGCCATGTGTTAAGGTCAGCCTTAACACGTGAGGATGCCAGCCTTGCCTGCTAGGGTCACCAAACCCCACACACGTGAGTCCTTCTCACTTCAGTCTGTGTGACGAAACCTCCCCAGGACAAAGTGAGTGTCAGGAAGACGAACAGAAAACATGGGAACAACACAACAGCCATCAGAGCTGCAAGTCACATGCTTCACAACTCATGGGGGAGCACACTGTGTGAGCTGGAAAAGGGACAGGCTGTGGACATGGATGTGGACAGGACAGTGGTATCCAGTTTTCTTTCTTCATCATCCTTCACAGGAGCATCAATTCCTGGAGAAAAGGCAAAAGAAAGGACTGGGGGTGGGGGGCACTGCCTCTGAGACATTCAGCCAATGCTCTGCCCTCTGCCACTTTTATTGCCAACTTAGATGAGTCCCAAGTCATTCAACCATATTTTATTACTATTATTTATTAATATCATACTTGCCTACAGAATCATTACAACTTTTCTGTTTTACTAATACCAGCACAATTGATAATTTCTGGTTTTGTTTTGTTTTGTTTTGTTTTGAGGCTACATCTGGCAGCACTCAGGGGTTACTCTTGGCTGTGTAATCAGAAATCACTCCTGGCACGGTCGAGGGACCATATGATATGCTAGGGATCGAACCCGGGTCCATCCCAGGTTTGCCACATGCAAGACAAAAGCCCTACCACTGTACTATCTCTCTGGCCCCAACACGTTGTTTTTCTTAAAGCTTTATATAATGGGAACACCCAACCTTTTTCTTTTTTCTCTTTCTTTCTTTCTTCTTTCTTTCTTTCTTTCTTTCTTTCTTTCTTTCTTTCTTTCTTTCTTTCTTTCTTTCTTTCTTTCTTTTCTTTCTTTCTTTTTCTCTTTCTTTCTTTCTTTCTTTCTTTCTTTTTCTTTCTTCTTTCTTTCTTTTTTTCTTAGTTATTGGCCATACCTGGCAATACTCAGGTCTCACTCTTGACTCTGTGCTCAGAAATTACTCCTGGCAAGCTTGGGAGACCCTATGAGATGCCGGGATTGAACCCAGATCAGCCACATGCAAGGCAAACACCCTACTCAATGTGCTATCCCTCTAGCCCTACACCCTACTTTTGAGGGAGAAATTGATGCAATGATTAGGTAGTGAAATAGGGAGGAGGTACTCAGGCGGTGCTCAGGGCTTTCTCCTGGCTCTGTGCTCAGGAATTATTCCTACCAGTGCTTGGGGGACCCTATGGGATGCCTAGAATTGAACCTACATTAGTCATGTACAAGGCACGTGCCCTCTTCACTGTGTTATTTCAACTCTCAGGATTTGATAGTTTTGGGGTTTTTTTGTTTGTTTGTTTGGGGGCCACATCTGGTGATGCTCAGGAGTTACTCCTGGCTATGTGCTAAGAAATTGCTTTTAACTTGGGGGGCTCATATGGGACACTGGGGGATTGAACCTCGGTCCATCCTAGGTCAGCACATGCAAGGCGAATAGCCCTTCTGCTTTCGCCACTGCTCCACCCCATGAATTTGATAGTTGTGAACAATAAGAACAAGGCAGTAACTTCTGGCCCTCAATCCCTCCTTCCGGGTCATGTTCCTTAACCATGGGACAAAGGGCCAGCAGGAAGGCACCTTCAGATCTCAAGGGATGCTCTCCTCCCCAGTGATGCTGCACTCTTGGAAGCTTCCAGAGCTTTCTCCTCTCCAGCCATGTGCTCCTGAACAGCTCTGACCACATCCCTGTGCACAAAGGTCAGACCACTGATGTCACCCATGACCTGGAAAGCAAGGACAGAGAACCTGTGTGAAAGAAATATTTAGGTGAAAAAAAATCAAGTCAGTGGGGTTTCCCTCTCTCCCCTAAAAAATGACACCATGCAGCATCTTTGAAATGCCCTGTCCACACTTGCTGAGTGTGGCCGAGGCTGCCTTCATGCTCACATGGTTCAGTTCCACTTTGACCCAGTCACTGACTTTCTGAGACACCCCAAAAATAATAGTAATGTCCAACTTTGGTTCTTATCTATGAAAATACCTTTGTAAAATGGATTTCCCCAACTCTACAAAAACCAAGTTCTCTGCTGACTGCCCAATACCAAACGGAGATGTGGCTTGAGAGACTGTCACAGCTTCTGTTGCCAGGATGTTGGAGAATGGCACGTTTCAGGGTGGTAGAGTGGACACCACTCCTGACCTGGCCAGCAAAGGTGCTGTGACCTGCACACAGCCACACATGGGACAACGTCCTGTTTTTCGGACCCATGATGTGGTTTGCTCCCACCGTCTGTACTGACCTCCAGCTGCTTCAGCACCCCTCGAATATTTTCAGCACCTCCAAGTTTTGTTTTTCGGAGGGCCCATACTCAGGGTGTTGGGGGGTTACTCCTGGCTCTGTGCTCAGGAATCACTCCTGGTGGGCTCAGGGACCCGATGGGATGCCAGGGATGGAACCCAGGATGGCCACGTGCAAGGCAAAAGTCCTCCCCGCTGTGCTGTCACCTGGCCTGAGCACCTCCACGTTTTAAGACATAGGATTGTTTCCCCAGGACTCTGGCTTGGTGAGCAAGGGTGTTTGGGGGTGTGGCCAGAAGGGACAGGTAGGGGCGCTCTGCACCCATAGGGCATGTCAGATGGGCCATATGCTTCCTTGGGCTGCAGAACTGTCCTTCTTCTAGAACGTTCTCCTATCCCCTTGAGAGGCCTTCCACCACCAGCTAGCCCAACAGCTCTCCTGTTGGGGTCTGAGGATAGGGAGGGGTGGATGTAGATGTGTGAGTGTGTTGCTCTGGTGTGTGGCTGCATGGGTTGTGAGGTGTGTGGTGTGTGCGTGTGTAGGGTGGGAGTGTGTGGCTAAGGGAGACCCTGGTTTCTCAGTCATTCACATGTGATGAGATGTGGTAGCAGTGTCCTGTGCCTCGAGAGGAGGAAGGAGAGTGATGCTGCAGCCCCAACTCTGCTCCCCCTCCCTGCCTCCTCCTCCATGATGGGGTCACCCAAAAGCATCCCACAGGGGATGAGGAGCCAGAAAGGAGAAACTAGAATTCGGAGAACAGGATTCTTCAAATTTCACATTCAAACCACTTCCTTCCTTCCTCTCTTTCCTTTCCTTCCTTCCCTCCCTCCCTCTCTATTATTTCTTTCTCTCCTATTATCTTCTTTCTCTCCTTTCTTCCTTCTCTTCCTTCCTTTCTTCCTTCTCTTCCTTCCTTCCTTTCTTTCTTCCTTCCTTTCTTCCCACCTTTCTTTTCTTCCCTCCTTTTTCTCCTTTCTTCCCTCTCTCCTTCCTTCCCTCCTTTCCTTCCATCCATCTTTCTGTCCTCCTTTTCCTCCTTCCTTCCTTCCTCCCTTTCTTCCTTCCTTCCTTCCTCCCTTTCTTTCTTTCTTTCTTTTCTCTCTTTCTTTTTTCTTCTTTCTTTATTATTCTTTCTTTTTTTCTTCCTTTCTTTTTCTTTCTTTTTTAATCTCTTTAATTGTTTCTTTTTCCTTCTTTCTTTTTTCCTTCTTTCATTTTTCTTTCTCTTTCCATTCTCTTTCCTTCTTTCTTTCTCTTCTTTTTTTACTTTCTTACTTTCAGTCTCCTTCCTTTCTTCCTTTTGTAATTTTTTCCTGAGGGCTCCCACCGACCTGTGCTCTGAACTGATTCCTAGCTCTGTGCACAGAACTCACTCCAATGCTGGAAATTCCACCCAGTCAGCCATATGCACAGTGCAAGCGCCAGCACCCAGTACTATCTCTCCAGCCAGAGTTTTGCATTTTGAACATGCAGAGTTCTGGAGGTGTGGGTGTGGGTGTGTGTCATGCAGCAATTTCCGCACAGGACACTGTTTGTGGGGTGCAGGGAAAGGGGCTGTTGTGGAGACGGAGGCTCTCATAAACAGAGGCCCCCCACAGTCGCCTCTTGTAGAGGACGCTCCTTGACTGTGAAATATTCAATGTGCTTTAGATTAAATATCTGAATATTGCCTGGCAAGAGCCGCTGTCACCTTAAATCTCCACTCGAGTTTGTTTACCGGCTCTATTTTATATCCTTTAGAAAATGACACAAAATGGCAATAAAATCATGCTAAGTATTCTACAGGGGACTATAAATGCCTTTTGGTCACCGTGTACATATCTTTCTACATAATTCCAGTTTATTTTCCCTGGAATTATGTTAAATATGTAAAAAGCCTTTCCTCACAAAGGTACAAGCGCTGGCTGGCTGCGGGCTGTGACTCAGCATCAGTGTAGAGGCTGCCTCAGGAACCCAGATTGTCCTCCATCTGCCTGGGAAAGTCGATTCCTGGGAAATGGGCCTACCAGATCCCACCAGATTGGGTGCACAGCAGGGAGCTTCCAAGGAACCAGGAGCATTTCAGGTAAGATGAGTCGCTACTCACTGCCAAGTGCTCTCAGCTTCTGATCATATTATCATCAAATAACAGGTTCAGGGAACCATGGATGAGTTTCCTTTTTAAGTTCAAAAAGGAGAAACACTTCTTCCTCTGTGGACCCGGAGAAGGGATCAATACTTTTCTGGGTTGTTTGTAGGTTGCTATGGCACAATTACTCTTTAAAAAGCACCAAAAAATGTTCTCATAGTCCTTCTGTCTAACAACGTAAGGCAAATCACAATATGGGGTTGGGGGTTATTTTGTTTCTCTCCCCCATGTGTAAATTTTTTTTTGATTTTTCAAAAAAACAGTGGTGTGTGTGTGTGTGTGTGTGTGTGTGTGTGTGTGTGGTGGTTGGTGTGGTTGTGTGTGTGTGTGTGTGTGTCCAAAGGGTCTGGAGAAAACCAGGGATTTGTAGGGGTTTTGTGAGTATTTTTTGGGGGGGAGTATTTAGGGCTGATCATGTTTTATTTCCACCCAGTGCTCCCGAGACCACTTGGCCCCTGTGTCCCTTTATTTTTCCTTTTCTAAGTTTGTAGGAAAACATGTAAATATGAGGAAATACAAGATGATTCATGTTCTATGGTTCTGTAAAAAAAAAAAAAAAAAAGGTAGGAGCCCCTATGTAGAAGCTATAAATAAAAATAAAATTAAAAGGAGAAAAAAAAGAAATAGAAAAGAAAAGAAGAAAGGGGGGATATGTGGCAAGTTGCTTTGGGTTATGGGGGTTATTGTTTGTTTGTTTTTCATAGGCACAGTAAATGTTGGGGAAATTAGAAAAGAAATTCCCTTGGCCTAAGAGATACAGGTTGTCTCTACCCTTGAAGCATACTGTCATGAGACCAATTATAGGCGCCAGGCATGTTAGTTTTTTAACCCCAAAGTCTTTCTTTATGGTCCCCAGGAAAGGGATTTGTAGTTTTGTAGAATAGAGGCATATTCTGAAAACAATCATTGCAAAACACTGGTCTTCAGCTGCTAAGTAAAGGCATGGTAAGATATACTTGTAATTGAAAAAAAAAAATTTAAATTTATGATGATTTAAGAAAAATAGGAGAGGAATGCAAGATTTTCCACATTTAGAAGCAAAGTCTTTAGTAGATTGTTTTAAAAACAGATTTCGTATAAAAGGAGAATACACAGACATCCTGGTGAGCCTATTTTAATTAAAGGTAAAATAGTTCTTTATTGACTGCAGCAAAAATAAGTCCTCACCTGTGAAATGGTTAATCAGACATTTAGCCATAGGTTTTAGTTACTATATCAAGACTTACTTAAAAATATGTTTTGTTCCCCCCTTGTATGAGATTTATTGTTTTCTGATCTATTATGGGTACATTAATAAATAACTATCATACTAGGACGAGGCTTTTGTATGACTTTTATAAAGTTCCAATCATTTGGAGATTCAATGAAGGTCGAAGATGCTATTGTTATATGCATCAATATTTTCAAAATTCTGATTCTGTGCCTTTCTTTACTTACATAGTCAAATGTTAAAAAGGTAACATCTATAAAGAACATAAATGGTCAAGGACTCATTGTCTCAAATGATGAATTATGGAAAAACCTGATATTTAATAAGACTGGAATGTTTTCAAATAAAACTCTAAACTATTTCTGAAAATCACATCTTAATAGTAAAAAAATAAATCTCTATAATTCCGCATTATATTCCAAGGAAGCCAAATTTAGGTATGCTAAAATTAAAGCAGCCCTAATTTAATTTTAGTATACTCGAATTTAAAATAAAAATATTTTAGTAAAAGTTTACTATTTTTAATGTTATGAAATTATAAATTTTTTATTTATATGCATTATATATTATATATCATTTTAAAAATTGTGATCGAAGAGGCTCTTTAACGATAAATCAGAACATTGCCCGAAAATGTCTGAAATCTGCTGCACTTGATTCAGTCGAGCTGATTTTAAATGAATATTGTCATTTTCTATTGTAGGCGAACAATAATGTAATATGTGTCATATACATAAAAATTAAAAATTAAGCCTGAGGTAAGCATCCTCTAGCTTAGTTTTGTAAAAAGCTAACTATTTCATAGCAAATCACGGTGACCTAATTCATATAGCCGAAAAAAAAATCACTTATTTCAACACACACATACAGGATTGAAAATTTTGGCAAGTAAATTTCCAGGAAGATAAATAGATATATTTATATACTTAGAGGTTAACAACATGTCTAAGACTTTATAACAGCTTGCTAGCTAAGCATTTTAAATGATATATTCTGATATTTCTGCTTGTTGAATTCTTCTCTGACCTTACCTTAAAAAATGGATGAGAATAATGTGCAAGTTTTAGATATAACAAAATTATGTCTGTACTGTTGATTACGATTGCCGATCATTCTTCATGAAAAGAGTGACCAAAACACTATCACTTTTGTTTTTGTTTTTTTAATGAATAGATGCGACTTTCGTTAGGCTTCACTTTAAAACTCGGAAACAGAACATCAGCAATAGAAGATTCCTGAATATTTCCAGCCAGGATCTCTGCCAGTTTTTACTTCGTTGCTATTTCTACATGCATCATCAAGACGGGGGGTTCAGATGGTGCATAATGGAGGGTTCTGGGGTAATGGATCCCCCCCTCCACAGGACAGGGTCCTTTCTCCCTGCATCGGAAGGAGCCCAAAGACACCCTTGGGTAGCCTGAAAGGAGGCTCCAGAGAGACAGGAGTGAGCATTCTTTGCTGAGTGTGAGGACTTGGTAAAGAGGAAAAAACTGGAGAGAGCGCAGTTAGGCCAACTGGAAGAACAATGATGCCTAAACCAGAGTCAGTGCCCAGACCTGTCGGTGAGTGATGGGGATTTGGTGGATTTTTCTGCAGACCCCATTTCTCTGTGTTTTCATTGATTTCTCTTCCACACTGTTCCAGCTCTGTCTCTGTCTCTCCATCTCTTTCTCCCTTTGTCTCTTTCTGATTTTCTCTCTTCCGCTCTTTGTCTCTGTCTCTCCTCTCTCTCCTTCTCACTCCTCCCTTCTCTCTCTCTCTCTCTCTCTCTCTCTCTCTCTCTCTCTCTCTCTCTCTCTCTCTCTCTCTCTCTCTGTCTCTCAGAAAGCCACACACACACACACACACACACACACACACTCTACAGCTCTCTCCTTGTCTGGAAGAAATCGGGGTTCTGAGCACCCAGACTCCTCCTTCCACTAGCTACTGCTTTTGAGTCCACCTCCACTGCCAGGGTAGAGCCCAGATTCATTTAGCAGTGGAAGGACTTTCAGGTCCCAGACAGCTCTGCTCTGGGCAGGTGGAGACTTAACGTGTAGCCTTCCTGGGGTGCCCCACACCCCAAGACTTTCTCCCAGAAGCAGCAGAACCTTCCAGGGCCTGTGGATCTTGCCAAGCTGTGCCCATTTCCCTGCACAGCTCTGCTCTGCACCCTCCTCTGCGATGGAGGTGGGGTTGGGGGGGGGCAGCTTCTTCCAGGGCTGCAGACAGATCGGAGCTCCTGCTGTGATGCCCCTGGCCCTGGGTAACAGCACTTCAGATGGGAGCTACAAAGTAGGTGAGCGGCCCCCTGGGGTCCTGCTGCCTGGCATCAGCACCACCAAGGCACGTGAGTCTCCTGCTCCCTCCCCAAACAGACCACCAGGCAGCACCACCCCCGGAGAGAGAGAGGAGGCTTCTCCCACTCCTCCCCGGCCATGCTCCTAGGACTTGCTTAATTGCAGCGGGCACCCTGGGATCCGTAGCTTCTTTGTGCCGAGCCTGGTTTCTAGGTTTGGAGGCAGCACGAGAAACTTCAGAGTCACTTTGTACTTGGGCAGGAAAAAAAAAAAGGAAAAAATAAAGTTTCATCTCCGCACGACAGAGACAAAACTGCACAGTGCAGAGGCAGGAAGCCCAGCATGCCATAAAGCTAAGGCCACTCAGACCCTGACCACCAGGACCTGCAGGCCCAGAGATGAGCCGTCCTGGGCCCCGGGGGATTGAGGGAAATCCAGGCTGGAGATGGGGCCTGGAAGAGAGCCGGCGAGTGAATCCCCACAGGGCCAATGCGGACTTCTTCATGGCAGAAACAGTGCTGCTCGAATCAGTTCCAAATTTGCCTGGCTGGGCTTTCCATGCAGGGGTTCGAGGAGCAGAGCGGCCCCCCCTTGACCCAATTCCAAACAGCCTGGGAAGAACATGATTCTTCTGGGCTGGAGCCACTGCCCGGGAAAGGGGTTTTGGACTGGAAGACCCCGTGGTCCAGGGGGAGAAACTGGTCAGTGGGCAGCTCCCTACTTCACCCCACTGCCATCACATCACCATAGCTACATCTGGGAGGGATAAGCTTCACCCAGGCCTGCCCACCTGTCTCTCTCCCAGAGCAGAACATGGCACTAGCAGACGTTTCTAGAAAGTCCTTGCTGACCTCTCGGATCTCAACACATGTGCTCAAGGCCCCTCCATGTCGGAGCTTTGCAGCCAGCCCTGGTCTCCAGGTACCCAGAATAGGGCTGGAAGAACAGTGTCACAGGGACCAACTGCCTCTGAGCACGACAGGGAGCAGTCCTGAAACATCTAGACAGACACCTTGGATGTTCAATGCTTCTGACCAAGTACCCGGAAACCCCCACTTATACCCAGCCCAGAGTTGGGGTGCAGGGGTGAGGCTAGCGTGGACATGGAACAGACCCCCGTGACTGCCCCGTTGTAAATGCTCATGAATGGTTCTGTCCTCTGGGGACAGGTCTAAGGGGAAAGCGCA